>NC_083447.1:1020000-1320000 GCF_020745735.1 Hemiscyllium ocellatum
TGTCCTATAGCACTCCCCAGGGCCCTACCATTGATTGTATAAGTCCTGGCCTGGTTTGACCCACTAAAATACAATGTCTTGCATTTAACTAAATTAAACAGTTATATGAGGCTATTTCCAGCCGTCTTTGTAGAGACATTTTGAGGAAAGTGGAAAACCCTGAGCAGTCATTTGGGTCAAAAGATTGAGTTGACATCTCTACAAGGCACATGGTCCCAGTTGTAATTGATAGAGCCAATGAAATTTATCAGGTGGGTGCCATTTCTTAAAATCTCACATTATTACTCAGTACCACAAACTCTATCTTCTTTGGACACAACCCAAGAGTTTGGCTTCAGCCTGTAATGTTGTTGGGATGTGGAATCTTGCTCCAGCTTTGAGTGTTCTTGAACTTCTTGTTAAGGTTTAAAGACTGGGGCACAAACATCTGTATCCCCACACTGAGTTCAAACCAGGCTCCCAGTGAACAGATAGTGCAGCATCAGCAGCAATAACACAGGATAACATCAATAACATCAGCAGCAATCTTCAACTCATTCGTTGGAGTGCCCTGCAACCATGCAAACGTAGAAGGTCGAAGTTCAGCACACTCCACAAGTGGCAAGCTCTGCAAAATTCATTGATCAGTTCCTGTTTCTGTCGGCTGCAAATAGTAATGAGATACGATGTATTTATCTGCAATGGATCAATGGAACAAAACTGCTAATTGGTTGTCCAGTCTGAAGGAGAGGGAGTGCTTGTTAAGAGCCAAAGGAGGATGAATAGTTTAAAAACATAAAACCATGTATCACAGAATTCCTGCAAATCGGGAAAGGATGTGGAATTGGGATTGGGAGAGATAGTTCCTCTCTCTGAGGTGGTATTCTGGTGTAATTAGGTGAGAATGAATCTGCAGGGGAATTTTGATGTTGCTGATTCCAGTGTTGCCCACATTGTCTTTGTAACTCACAAACCTCTCTCCCATTGTTGTCAATGGGAGCTCGGTAACCACTTGTGAAACATTGCAGCCAATGGAAGATCAGCAGGAAATGGTAAAACAGAAGCTGGGACTCTGTGACTGCTCATGGTTTCCTCAGGACCTTGTACAACCCAATCAGAAAGCAAATATCCTTAGAGCTGTCATAGAGTCATACAGCACAGAAACAGACGCTTCGGTCCAACTCATCCATGCTGACCAGACATTCTAACCTAGTGTAAAAAATGAGGTCTGCAGATGCTGGAGATCACAGCTGCAAATGTGTTGCTGGTCAAAGCACAGCAGGTTAGGCAGCATCTCAGGAATAGAGAATTCGACGTTTCGAGCATAAGCCCTTCATCAGGAATAAGAGAGAGAGAGCCAAGCAGGCTAAGATAAAAGGTAGGGAGGAGGGACTAGGGGGAGGGGCGATGGAGGTGGGATAGGTGGAAGGAGGTCAAGGTGAGGGTGATAGGCCGGAGTGGGGTGGGGGCGGAGAGGTCAGGAAGAGGATTGCAGGTTAGGAGGGCGGTGCTGAGTTGAGGGAACCGACTGAGACAAGGTGGGGGGAGGGGAAATGAGGAAGCTGGAGAAATCTGAATTCATACCTTGTGGTTGGAGGGTTCCCAGGCGGAAGATGAGGCGCTCCTCCTCCAGCCGTCGTGTTGTTGTGTTCTGCCGGTGGAGGAGTCCAAGGACCTGCATGTCCTCGGTGGAGTGGGAGGGAGAGTTAAAGTGTTGAGCCACGGGGTGATTGGGTTGGTTGGTTCGGGCGGCCCGGAGGTGTTCTCTGAAGCGTTCCGCAAGTGAGCGGCCTGTCTCACCAATATAGAGGAGGCCACATCGGGTGCAGCGGATGCAATAGATGATGTGTGTGGAGGTACAGGTGAACTTGTGGCGGATATGGAAGGATCCCTTGGGGCCTTGGAGGGAAGTGAGTGTAACCTAATCTAGTCTCATTTGCCAGCATTTGGCCCATATCCCTCTTAAACCCTTCCTATCCAGATGCCTTTTAAATGCTGTAATTGTACCAGCCATCACTACCTTCTCTGTCACCTTACTCCAGATTCATATAATTCTCTGTGTGCAAAAGTTACCTCTCAGGTTCTGTTAAATATTTCCCCTCTCACTTTAAAACTATGCCCTCAAGTTTCCTACCCTGGGGAAAAGACCGTGGCTATTCACCTTATCCATGCCCCTCATGATTTTATAAACCTCTTTCAGGTCACCACTCAGTCTCCAACGCTCCAGGGAAAACAACCCCAGCCTCTTCACCCTGTCCATATAGCTCACACCCTCCAGTCCCCGCAACATCCTTCAGGAACTTCTTTGCACTTTCTCAAGTTTAACAGCAGCTTTTCTCCTCAATTCTCTACATTTCAATGTTGCTGAGAAAAGAGACACAATGTCAAAGTCTTTCATCTTGGACTCATCAGGACAGAGTTATGAGAATGCTGGATCTCAAAGGGAACCATCATTTATTCCACAGGAGAATTAAAACAGTCTTTTTGGCAAGTTGACTCTGATGGGTTAAAGTAATGCCATGGAGAATAGCATGGAATGTTAAACGTTGTATTTGGAGTTCTTCAAGCATGGATTGGTTAAGTCCATGTCCTGCCTGTTGTGAACAACCAGAGGGACTTGTATTTAATTCTGTCATCAGTTATAGATCATGAAAACAAGCCCTTCAGCCCATCCAGTCTGTGCTGACCATAATCCCAAACTAAACTAGTCCCAGCTGCTTGCTCCTGGCCCATAGTCCTCCAAATCTTTCCTATTCAGGTACTTATCCAAACAATGTAATTATGCCCCCATTCCATATGCGAACCAACCTTGTATAAAACATTTGCCCCTCATGTCTTTTCTAAATCTCTCCCCCTCACCTTAAAGTGCCCCCTAGTCTTGGAAACCCCCACGCTATGGAAAAAACAACTACCATTCATCCGATCTATAGCCCTTATGATTTAAAAAAACTTCTATTAGGTCACCTCTCAACTTCCTACACTCCAATGAAAAAAATCGCAAGCTATCCATCTTTCCTTTATATCTCAAACCTTCCATTCCCAGCAACATCCTGGTAAATCTCTCCTGAGCCCTCTCCAGCTTAATAATATCCTCCCTATAACAGGGCAACCGAAATGCACACTGTACTCCAGAAGAGGCCTCACCAATGTCCCGTACATAATGATGCTCCAACCCCAACGAAGGCAAGTGTGCTAAATGCTTTTTTAACCACCCTGTCTACATGTGACACAAGCTTCAAAGAATTATGTGCCCTAGCCATGTATCTGGTGTCACCCAGAAACCCTTACATCATGCTGTTTATATGAAAATTTCAAATTTTACCATTTTGCATCCATCCCAATGAAAGCAAGACAAAAAAATCTTCAAAACCTCTCTCATTTCTCAGAAAAGCTGATGTTCTCATCTTCACATCCCTTTCTCTATTAGTTGTGGGAAGTCAATAATGTGTTGATAATCTCAATAACCTCAATGGGACCCTGAAGGATATTAGTGAATCTGATGGGTTTTTTTTCAATAATCAACAGTGGTCACATGGTGGCAATTGGGCTAGCTTTTAACTCCTGATTTCTTTTTAAACTGGATTTTAATTTCACCATCTGCTTGGTGGGATTTTAACCCATGTCCATAGAATATCAGCCTAGTATAAATACCTATACTAGGCTAATTTCTCTTTCCCATCCTCCCACTTCCTCCAAACTAAAGGAGTTGCCATGGGCACCCGCATGGGCCCCAGCTATGCCTGCCTCTTCGTAGGATATGTGGAACAGTCCATCTTCCGCAGCTACACTGGCACCACCCCCCACCTTTTCCTCCGCTACATCGATGACTGTATCGGCGCTGCCTCGTGCTCCCACGAGGAGGTTGAACAGTTCATCCACTTTACTAACACCTTCCACCCCGACCTCAAATTTACCTGGACCGTCTCAGACTCCTCCCTCCCCTTCCTAGACCTCTCCATTTCTATCTTGGGCGACCGACTCAACACAGACATCTACTATAAACCGACTGACTCCCACAACTACCTGGACTACACCTCCTCCCACCCTGCCCCCTGTAAAAACTCCATCCCATATTCCCAATTCCTTTGTCTCCGCCGCATCTGCTCCCAGGAGGACCAGTTCCAATATCGAGCAACCCAGATGGCCTCCTTCTTCAAAGACCGCAAATTCCCCCCAGATGTGGTCGGCGATGCCCTCCACCGCATCTCCTCCACTTCCCGCTCCTCCGCACTTGAGCCCCGCCCCTCCAATTGCCACCAGGACAGAACCCCACTGGTCCTCACCTACCACCCCACCAACCTCCACATACATCGTATCATCCATCGTCATTTCCGCCATCTCCAAACAGACCCCACCACCAGGGATATATTTCCCTCCCCTCCCCTATCAGCGTTCCAGAAAGACCACTCTCTCTGTGACTCCCTCGTCAGGTCCACACCCCCCACCAACCCAACCTCCACTCCCAGCACCTTCCCCTGCAACCGCAAGAAATACAAAACTTGCGTCCACACCTCCCCCCTTACTTCCCTCCAAGGGATCCTTCCATATCCACCACAAATTCACCTGCACCTCCACACACATCATTTATTGCATCAACTGCACCCGATGTGGCCTCCTCTATATTGGGGGGGGAAAGGCCGCCTACGTGCAGAACATTTCAGAGAACACCTCTGGGACACCCGGACCAACCAACCCAACCACCCTGTGGCTCAACACTTCAACTCCCTCTCCCACTCCACCAAGGACATGCAAGTCCTTGGACTCCTCTATTGGCAGACCATAGCAACACGATGGCTGGAGGAAGAGCGCCTCATCTTCCGCCTAGGAACCTTCCAACCACAAGGGATGAACTCAGATTTCTCCAGTTTCCTCATTTCTCCTCCCCCCACCTTGTCTCAGTCCCAACCCTCGAACTCCGCACCGCCCTCCTAACCTGCAATCTTCTTCCTGACCTCTCCGCCCCCACCCCACTCCGGCCTATCACCCTCACCTTGACCTCCTTCCACCTATCGCATTTCCAACGCCCCTCCCCCAAGTCCCTCCTCCCTACCTTTTATCTTAGCCTGCTTGGCACATTCTCCTCATTCCTGAAGAAGGGCTTATGCCCGAAACATAGAATCTCCTGCTCCTTGGATGCTGCCTGACCTGCTGCGCTTTTCCAGCAACACATTTTTAAGCTCTGATCTCCAACATCTGCAGTCCTCACTTTCTCCTAGTATCAATACCTCCCTATTTCTTCTATTTTTAGCTTTGCCAAAGGATAAGTTAGACTCGAAACATCAGCTCTTTTCTCTCCTTACAATTGCTGCCAGACTTGCTGGGATTTTCCAGCATTTTCTCTTTTTTTGGTTCCATAGAATACCAGCTTGGGTCTCTGGATTACAATTCATTACATTATCACTATGCCATTACCTTCCACATGATGGAGTCATTCCTCATATTAAAGAAGATGCAATGGTTGTTGGAGGTCAGTCATCTCAGCTCTAGGACATCTCTGCAGGAGTCCCTCAGGGTAATGTCCCAGGCCCAACCATCTTCAGCTGCTTCACTAATTACCTTCCCTCCATCAGAAGGTCAGATGTGGGGATGTTCGTTGATGATTGCATAATGTTCAGCACTATTCGTGACTCCTCAGATACTGAAACAGGTCATCTAGGGATATACTGTCATTCAATGTGACCTGCTTAAAGGTTTGCTCAAAGTCATTCACTACAATTGGGTCAACTTCAAAGTCACAATGTGCAGGCATCATTGTGTAAGCATTTCAATAAAAATGGAAAGTAGTCACAGAGCTGGTAAACAATTCATTTCTGTTTAGATTCCCTACAGTGTGGAAACAGGCCCTTCAGCCCAACCAGTCCACACCAACCCTCTGAAGTCCACACCCAGACCCATTTCCCTCTGACTAATGCATCTAACACTATGGGCAATTTAGCACGGCCAATCCACCTGACCTGCACATCTTTGGAGTGTGGGAGGAAACCCACGCAGACACGGGGAGAATGTGCAAACTCCACACACACAGTCACCCAAGGCTGGATTCAAACCCAGGTCCCTGGTGCTGGGAGGCTGCTAACCACTGAGCCACTGTGCCACCTTGTTCTTGTACACAATCAGGGGTACAGTTTCCAAATGACTGGTTTGTTAGAATCCATCGTCATGTCCAAATGCAGCAAGCTCTGGACAATATCAAGGTGTGAGCTGATCACTAGTGCCAAACAATGACCATCTCCGACAAGAGAGAATTTGACCATTGCCCCTTGACATTCCATGGCATTACCATCACAGTGTACCCCACTGTCAACATCTTTGAGTTACCATCAACCATTGAACTGACCTGCATCATGGTCTAGTTCAGTGTCAGGGCAGGCTGCCGGGGTCCAAGTGCCCTCCTCTTGTTCCTATTCCCTATGGCACCTGGTCAAGAGTCCTGAATGTATAGCTCTTCATATTGTAATTAATTAATTTTATGATGTTTTAAAATGGCTCATATTAGCAGTTTATAATGTTATAGAATGTCATAAGACACTTTATAAAAACATTATGCAGATTACCAATAGCTCGTTCGGATTTAGAATCTAAGCAATGTCTTAAGGAAGAAAGGTCAGAGATAAGGAGGAAATTTCAGAACTTAGGACACAACCATCTGAAAGTCACCCTGCTGTAAGAAGGATGTGATTAAACTGGAAAGGGTGTAAAGAAACATTTACTAGGATGTTACCGAGACTGGAGGGTTTGAATTATAAGGAGAGGCTGGATAGGCTGGAGTGAAGGAGGCTGAGGAGTGACTTGGTAATTATTTCTAAAATCATGAGAGCCATTGATAAGGTGAATAGTCAAGGTCTTTTCCCTGGGGTAGAGGAATCCAAAATGAGAGGGCATAGGTTTAAGTTGAGAGGGGAAAGATTTAAAAGGGACCTGAGGGGCACTTATTTCACATAGAGGGTGGTGCATATGTGGAATGAGCTGTCAAAGAAAGTAGGGGCAGGTAGGATTATAGTATTTAAAAGACATTTGGACAGATATATGGATGGGATATGGGTCAAAAGCAAGCAAATAGGACTAGTTCAGTATAAGAACCTGGTGAGCATGGACAAGTTGGGCTAAAGAGTCTGATTCCGTGCTGCGTAGCTCCATGATTCTAAGATTCTAAGAAGGCACAGCTACTAATGGAGAGCAGAGAATGAAGCAGAGGGCAGGTTGAAGGAACACAGGTTTCTCAGAGAGCTATGGGGCTGGAGGAAGTTACAGAAATATGTGAAACCTGCAAGGACATCAGACAAAAGAAGGATCTGATGATGTCACTTTGGCAGACTGCAGGGAGACTGGGGAGAGTCTGTCAGCTTAATGGACCTCACAGTATCTGGGGTCCCTAATTGGGGCTGTTAATCTGGTGCTATCAGGGAGCTCTGGCTGACAGATATAAACAGGAGTGTCAGAGGTTCTGCTCACTCTGAGAGCTGTCTCTGAAGGAGTTGGGACAGGGTCAGGGACTCTCCCTGTGTAAATAAAGAGGGACTTGGTGACAGGATACCAGCCTCTGGGGAGTTATATGATAATAGAGGAGAGGGGAGGGGGTTGCTTGAGTCGTCTCTTTATGCCAAAATAAACAAGCTGAAAACAGTTCAAACACATGAAAAGATTAATTTATAAAAGATAAGTTCTTGCTGCATTCATTTCCATCTCCCACTATTTTTAAAATAAGTGACTGAATCCAGACACGATTATAAATCAGGCCTCATGAAAAATACAAAGCTCATTTATAAATCATTCAGTCGTTCAATATCTATATGTTTTTCTCATCCATTCAAGCAAATTCATGCAAATGTGAGGGAAGTGTGTTTTTTTAAGTTACCAGGTTGTTTTTTTTTCCATTCAATACCTAATGTAAATGGGAAATTGATGAGAAATTGTGATGAGGTTGTTAGGGGAAATGAGGGTTTTCATTCTGAAATCACATGTGGGTTTATCTGTGTGCTGGCTTAGTCTGTAATACATGGAAAACAGAGGAGGATGATACATTCTCGGGGCAATAGGTAGTTAGAAAGGAGGGCTCCTCGAGAATTAGGGGCGGCACAGTGGCTCAGTGGTTAGCACTGCTGCCTCACAGCACCAGGGACCCAGGTTCGATTCCAACCTCGGATGACTGTGTAGAGTTTGCACATTCTCCCTGTGTCTCCGTGGGTTTCCTCCGGGTGCTCCGGTTTCCTCCCATAGTCCAAAGATGCGCAGGTTAGAGTGGATTGGTCATGGGAAATTGCCCATTGGGATGTGTAGGTTAGGTGCATTAGTCAGAGGCAAAAATAGGATTGGGGAATGGGTCTGGGTGGTTACTCTTTGGAGGGTGGGTGCGGACTTGTTGGGCTGAAAGGCCTGTTCCCACAACTGACAGAAGCAAGAAGGTTCATGAACATTCTCATCCTTGGAGGGCAGAGCATTAATGTGAAAGACGAAGTTGGAATAATTTGCAACTATATTCAGACTGAACGTAAGAGCAGGAGAAGGTGATTTAGCCCCATCAGGAGTAGCTGATCTTCCACTTCAATGGCTTTTTCCCAGACTATTCCCAGTTCCTTTTATATTATTAGGCGGTTGAAATTTGCTAAATTCTACTTAAAACACACTCAAAGACTGAGCTGCTAAAGCCCTCTGTGGTAAATAATTCCAAAATTTCACAACACTCTGATTTAAATTTCTCTTCAACTTGGTCCTATTTCTTATTTTTAAATGCTGCCCCTGGTTCTAGACTCTTCAACCAGGGCAAACATCTCACCTGCATCTATCCTTTCAGTATCTCTCCCTTTCAGTATTTTACAAGTTTCAGTGAGGGCCGAAAGGCCTGTTCTACACTGGGAATTGTTCATCTCCCATTCTTCAAAACTGCAGAGAAGCCAGGCCCAGTTTGTTCAAACTCTCCTCATTGACAGTCTGCCATCCAAGGAACAAATCTAAAGAATCTTCATGTATTCCCTCTTTGGCATAATATCCTTCCTGAAGTATCCTTTTTTTGGATGGTTTCAATTCTGTACAAACATTTAAAGTGTCAGTACCCAGGTAGCACATCATCCAGAGACTCACTGATGATGTTACCTAGTATGGTGTCAAAACATCAAAAAAACGATCCTTCCAGCTCAGTGAGCAAGCCTACACCCAGGTACCCTGTACCTAAGATGGAACCAAGGAGGTAATATTACAAACCTTTCACTGCACTTATTGAGAGCACGTGACAATAACTGCTATTCCATTCTAAGTCAGGGAAACAAAACTGCACATGGCACGCCATGTGATCAAACCAAGCTCCCATACAACTGGAGCAAGGCCCACTCTTCCTGGACTCAGTTCCTCAGCAATAATGGCTGCCATTACATTCGCCTTCCTAATAACTTGCTAATAACTTGCTGCGCCTGCTTATCAGCGCACAGTGATTTCTCCACAACAACACCCAAGTCCCTTTGTACATCTGTACTTCCTAATCGGCCATCAATTATGAAATACTGTGCACACCTGTGCTTTCCACCAAAGTGACGGACATGCTATTTTTCCACATTATATTCCATTTACCATGTGCAAACTCATTCACTAAATTTGATTAAATCTTCTTGAAGCAGTTTTGTGTCTTTCTTACAATACAATATTTAGCACAATATCCACCTAGCTTTGTGTCATCTGTGAATTTGGAAATATTGTACTCAGTCCCCATATTCAAATCATTGCTGTATATTGTGAATAGCTGGGGTCCAGGTACCCTCCTAGTCACAACCTGCCACTATGAGAATAACCCATTTATTCCTACTCTCTGTTTTGTGTCTTTCAGCCACTCCTTAATCCGTGTCAGTACATTATTTCCCCACCCAGGGAAATTTTAAGCACCAACTCCTGTGAGGAATCTTGTCAAAAGCCTTCTGAAAATCCAAGTACAATACATCCATCAGTTCCCTTTATCAATTCTGTTCATGATGTCCTCCAGCAAACTTTGATTTGTAAAACACCATTTCTCATTTACAAATCCATGATGATTGTGTCCAATCAGATCATAATTATCCAAATGTTCATTTATTGCATCCTTTGTAATGAATTCTCAAATCTTGCCATTTACTAATGTAAGGTTAAAAAATCTGTGGTTCCCCATTTTCCTTCTCTTCTTAAATAATGGGGGGATATTTATTACCTTCTAATCTACAGGAATTATTTCAGAACCTATAGAATTTTATGATTAGATTAGATTATCTACAGTGTAGAAACAGGCCGAACAAGTCCACACTGACCCTCCGAAGAGCAACCCACACCGACCCATTCCCCTACATTTACCCCTTCACCTAACACTATGGGCAATTTAGCATGGCCAATTCACCTGACCTGCATATTTTTGGACTGTGGGAGGAAACCGGAGCACCCGGTGGAAACCCACGCAGACACGGGGAGAATGTGCAAACTCCACACAGTCAGTTGCCTGAGGCAGGAATTGAACCCAGGTCTCTGGCGCTGTGAGGCAGCAGTGCTAACCACTGTGCCACCGCCGCCCACAATTTTAAAAGATGATCAACAATGCATCTATGATCTCCATAGATATCTCTTTCAACACTCTGGGGAGTAGAATACCAATTCCAGCGACTTATCAACTGACAGTCCCATTAAATTCTCAAACACAACCTTCTTCATCATCCTAATTTCTGTCAATTCCTCCTGCCCTCTAGTCTGTATGATCTCTAAGTCTCGGAGATGTCTTTCTTGAGCATACTCATGGATTGAGCTTTCACAAGCTCAAGATTTTCAAGATGCACCGCACTTTGGGCGATGGAATTCCTCCTAGTATTAAGGAGACAGCTCTTTATCCTCACATTATATCCTTTGGTTTTGACTCAACAGGCAGGAGAGATATTTTCCCCCTATCCAACCTGTCACACTCAAACAGGATTCTGTAAATTTCAGTATGATCATCTCTCATTCTTCAAACCTCTAGGGCATACAGACTGCGTTTCCTCAATTTCTCCTCATATGACAATCTGTCCATCATTGGGATTAAGTTTGGATTAACACCCTCTGTTCATCAGGTAGTGGGTCAAAACTTGTACACAATACTCCAGGTGAGGTCACAACAAGACCCTATACAACTGTATCATCCTTACTCTAGTCCTCAGCTCCCTCTGCAATAAAGGAGGAGAAAGTGAGGACAGGAGATCTGAGTCAAGAGTGAGTTGCTGGAAAAGCACACCAGGTCAGGCAGCATCCGAGGAGCAGGAGAATCAATGTTTCAGGCATAAGCCCTTCACCAGGAATAAGGCTTGTGGGAGGGGGCTGAGAAATAAAGGAGCTGAGAAAGCCTCCGCTGCATCTGTTCCCAGGATGATAATTCTACCTCAGAAAATCCTCAAATGGGCTCCTTCCTCCATGATTGCAACTTCCCTTCCCTTGAGGTTGACAATGCTGTCCAGCGTGCCTCCTCCACCTCACGCACCACCGCCCTTGAACCCATCCCTCCCAACACAACAAGAACAGAACCCCCCTGGTCCTCAATGTCCACCCCACCAACATCCGCATACATCGCATCATCCTCTGCCACTTCTGCCATCTCCAAACGGACCCCTCCATCAGAGATATATTTCCCTTCTCACTCCTATCAGTGTTCTGGAAAGACCATTCCCTCCACGACTCCCTCGTCAGGTCCACACCCCCCACCAGCCCACACCCCACTCCTGGCACCTTACCCTGCAGCAAGAACAAAACCTGCGCCCACATCTTCCCCCTCACCTCCATCCAAGGCTCCAAGGGATCCTTCCACATCTGACAAAGATTTACTTGTACCTCTCCCAATGTCATCTACTGCATCTGTTGCACCTGGCGTGGTCTCCTCTACATTGGGGAAGACAGGACGCCTTCTTGCGGATCGTTTTGGAGAACATCTCTGGGACATTCGCACCCACCATTCCCACTGCCCTGTGACTGAACACTTCAACTCCCCCTCCCACTCTGTCAAAGACATGCGGGTCCTGGGCCTCCTCCACCGCCAAATCATTGCCACCCGACCCCTGGAAGAGGAACGCCTCATATTCCGCCTTGGAACCCTGCAACCACATGGGATCAATGTGGATTTCAACAGCTTCCTTATTCCCCCCCCCCAACATTATCCCAGTCCCAAGCCTCCAACTCTGCATCGCCCTCCGGACCTGTCCATCACTGCCCCTCTGACCAATCTCTTTCTCCCTCACCTTCATCCACCTATCACTTTCCCGGCTACCTCCCCCCAACTCCACCCCGCTCCCATTTATCTCTCAGCCCTGGCCCACAAGCCTCATTCCTGATGAAAGGCTTATGCCCGAAATGTCAATTCCCCTGCTTCTTGGAAACTGCCTGACCTTTCCAGCAACACATCATCACCCCTTTGTAATAAAGGACAACATACCATTTGTTTTATGAATTGCTTATTGCAGCCACATACTGTGACAGTTTGCAGTGACTCACGGCCAAGCACAGGTAAAGACCCTTTCAACATCCACAATTCCCAACATCTCACCATTTGAGAACAAGAGTAAACAATTATCACATTTATTCACATTATTTTTGACCTGCTGTGGTCCAGGTCATTCACTTAACCTGATTAGAGACAAAAAAACAGCAGATGCTGGAATCCAAAGTAGACAGGCAGGAGGCTGGGGGAACACAGCAAGGCAGGCAGCATCAGGAGGGACAGGCAGGAGGCTGGGGGAACACAGCAAGGCAGGCAGCATCAGGAGGGACAGGCAGGAGGCTGGGGGAACACAGCAAGGCAGGCAGCATCAGGAGGGACAGGCAGGAGGCTGGGGGAACACAGCAAGGCAGGCAGCATCAGGAGGGACAGGCAGGAGGCTGGGGGAACACAGCAAGGCAGGCAGCATCAGGAGGGACAGGCAGGAGGCTGGGGGAACACAGCAAGGCAGGCAGCATCAGGAGGGACAGGCAGGAGGCTGGGGGAACACAGCAAGGCAGGCAGCATCAGGAGGGACAGGCAGGAGGCTGGGGGAACACAGCAAGGCAGGCAGCATCAGGAGGGACAGGCAGGAGGCTGGGGGAACACAGCAAGGCAGGCAGCATCAGGAGGGACAGGCAGGAGGCTGGGGGAACACAGCAAGGCAGGCAGCATCAGGAGGGACAGGCAGGAGGCTGGGGGAACACAGCAAGGCAGGCAACATCAGGAGGTGGAGATATGGACGTTTCAGGTGAAACTCTTCTTCAGGTTTCACATCTTCAGGAAGAAGTGTTACACCCGAAACATCGACTTCTCCACCTCCTGATGCTGCCTGGCAGAGGTTCTTCCAGCTTCCTGCTCATTCACTCAGCCTGGCCGAGGGGTACCCTGTACATGGAAAGCTTTGTGTGATTGCAGAGGAGTGGACAGGGTCTGAAATGAATACTTCATCTTTATCTTCACAAAGGAAATGGATGATGCCAATCTTCTGGTTAAAGAGGAGGACTGTGAAATCGCAGGGAAGCAGAATGAGAAGGAAATACTGGAGAGGCTAGCCTCCTTGAATGTGAATAAATCAACAGGGTCTGATGTATTGTGTCTGAGGCCATCAAAGGAAGTCAGATGGGTTTATTTTTCAAACTTCATTGGATACAGGTGAAATACCAGAGAACTTGAAGTCTATAACTGTTCCACAGGGCTGTTTTGGGTCTCTCATTGCTTGCAGAATATTTTATGGTTTAGACATGAATGTGGGAGGCGTGACTGGGAGACTTGCAAATGATACAAACATTGGCCGGGTCATTGATAATAAAGAGGATGGTTGTTGGCTTCAAGATGGTATCAGTGGTTTGGTTGAATGGGCAGAAAGGTTGCACATAGAATTCAACCTGGAGAAGTGTGAGGTTATTGAATTTCAAACGGACAAACAAAGCAAGAAAATAGACAATAAATGGGAGGAGGAGAGGAAGTGAGAGATCATAAGTTCATAAGATATTGGAGTAGAATTGGCCATCTGGTCAATCAGGTTTGGTCCTCTGTTTGACCATGGCTGATATGCTCCTCACCCCCATTTTCCTGCCTTCTCCTCATATCCCCTTGATCCATTACCATTTACAAATCTGTCTAACTCCTCTAAATTCACTCACTGTCCCAGCATCCACCGCACTTTGGGGTAGGGAATTCCACAGATTCACAACCCTTTGGGAGAAGTAGTTTCTCCTCAACTCTGTTTTAAATTTGCTACCCCTTATCCTAAGACTATGATCTCTTGTCCTAGAATTCTCCACAAGAGGAAGCATCTGCTCCACACTTATTTTATCCACACTTTTTATCATCTTGAACATCTTAATTTGTTCTCCCCTCATTCTTCTACATTCTGGAGAGTATCGGCCTGAACTGTCCAATCTCTCTTCATACGACAAACCCCTCATCTCTGGGATCAATCCAATGAACCTCCTCTGAATTGCCTCCAATGTCACTATATCTTTCCTCAAATAAGGGGATTAAAACTGTGCATAATACTCCAGGTATGGTCTCACCAGTTCCTTGTATCATTGCAACAATACTTCCTTACCTTTATATTCTATTTCTTTAGCTATAAAAGCCAACATTCCATTCCCTCTCTGCATTACCTGCTATACCTGCGTGGCTAGTTTTCTGTGACTCATGAACGAGGACACCTAGATTCCTCTGCACTGCAGCAGCCCAAAGAACAGGAAATAACATCACCACAGGAAATGACATCACCACAGGAAATGACATTACCCAAACCAAGGAACCCCAAACACATAAATAGAAAGCAGGCTATACTGCCAAATATTGCATCCAGAGGCTCACTGATGATGTTACCTAGTATGGTGACGAAACGTCTGAAAACAGACCTTCCAGCTCAGCGAGCAAACTTACATCTAGAACCCCAAAGTCTCTCCCCATTTAGACAGCAGGTTGCTTTTCCAATTTTATGTCCAAAATGTATGACCTCACATGTATCCACATTAAACTCCATCTGCCACATTTTGACCCACTCTCCTAATCTATCTACATCCATTTGTAAGGTTCTTATTTCTTCATTGCAGTTTACCGTCCTACCAGTTTTTGTGTCATTTGCAAATTTTGCTATAGACCCTTCTATCTCTGTATCCAAGTATTTAATACAGATTGTAAATAACTGGGACCCAAGACCAAACCCCGTGGCAGCCCATTAATTATATCTTGCCATACAGAAGCAGAACACATTTATCCCTGACTCTTTGTCTTCTGTCCATCAGGCAGTCACCTATCCAAGCTAATATATTACCCTGAATTCCATATGATCCAAGCTAATATATTACCCTGAATTCCATATGATCCAAGCTAATATATTACCCTGAATTCCATATGATCCAAGCTAATATATTACCCTGAATTCCATATGATCCAACCTTGTGAATTAACCTTTCATGTGGCATCTGATTAAATGCCTTGCGGAAATCCAGATAGCTGACACCTACAGGATCCCTATTAACCATTGAAGTCCATCCATCACTCTTATACTCCCTCCAAGGCCTCTATATCCTTCGTGAGGCATGGTGTCCATATTGCTCTTAGTACTCTGAGTGGGATCTAACCAGGATTTTGTATAACTGCTGTATCACCTCTATGTCCTTCAAGTGATCTCAATATAAAGAACAACATTCCATTAGCTTTCTTGAATATTTTCTGCTTATGTTCATCTCATTCTAAGCACCTGAACACCCAAGTCTCTCTGGATATCCACTGTATTTAACTTCATATCATTTAGAAAATGCCTGATCTATCCTCTTTCTTCTCCAAAATGGTTAACTTCACCTTTGCTGGCATTGAACTCCACCTGTCGCAGTTTCACACATTCCCTGAGTCTATCAATATTGTAATTTTATATTGTTATCTACGCTGCCCACAATGCTGCCTAATTTTGTGTCATGAGAAAATTTGTAAAACATGAATTTCTTTGCCACTATCAAAGTAATTAATAAAGAATGTGAATAATTGAAGCCCTAACACAGATCCATATAGATGCCATTGGGTCACATCCTGCCAATTGGAGTCCTTACCCATTGACCCTATATTCTGTCGACTGGCTCTCAACCAGTTTCCCAGCCATGTCAGTAAGTTGCTCACAATTCCATTGGCTTCTGCCTTAGTTAACAGCATCTTATGGGGGACTTTAACAAATGCCTTCTGGAAGTCCATGTATGAATAATATCCAGAGACATTCCCTTAACCACTACCTGAGTCATCTCATCAAAACAAAACAGTGAGGTTTTTCAAGCAAGACCTACCTGTCATGAATGTATGGCAGATGGCTCCCTGTGATTAATTGAAAAATTTCCAGGTGTTCAGTTACCTCATTCTTGACTATAAACTCCAACAATTTCCCCACCACAGATGTTAGGCTAACTGGTCTGTACTTCCCTGATTTCTCTCTTCTGTCCTTCTTAAACAGCAGAGTGACGCATGCAATTTTCCAATTTAGAGGTTTGACTCCTGTTTTTGAAAGATGATGGTTAAATTATCTCCTACACACTCCATTACCCCCTTTAATACCCTCCCCTGGAAACCGTCAGGACCTGGGGATTTGTCACTCTCATTCTATTAATTTCCTCAACTCCACCAAACTGGTTGGAAATCTTTTTTCCCATCTTCAGGATCTCCAAATCTTTTCCAGAAGCAGTAACCTGCTCCAGCAGCTTAGGTGTAGCAGTAATGTAGAAAACCCAGTTAGCACAACCAGCTCCCATAATCATCAGTTGGATCGATGTGCAACACAATGGTTTTATTGACATTAAAGGAGGGATAAACATTGACTCAGTCAGCCCAAAACTCCTTATTGTTTTAATCCTTATGTAAGATGGTAACATAACTCCACCTCAGTTGACGAATGGGACCTTGGTGTAACATTTCTTCTCAAAATAAAGACAGCAACAAGGTTACATGTTCCATGATAATGATCTGTTTTGAATTTCAGTGTTTAGTTGTTGCATCACATTAATAATTGACTGGCAAAGACAGTTATTATCCCCTCCCTCTCAAAGCACAAATGGGATTAACTGATTTCTGCTCTGTCTATGTAAGCACGATAATTAAACACAAACAAGCAATTAAAGATTGTAGACGTTGCCGTAATTTCATTTGACAAGTCTCTCCTGTTTTCCTTCTCAAACTTGTACAGTCTGTCATCCCTGACAGCAGCAACTGATACTCTCTGAGCAATCAACAGCTGAGAGCTACAATAAAACAAAGAACTGGGAATCTGAAACCAAAAGAGAAATTGCTGGAGAAACTCAGCAGGTCTGGCAGCATCTGTGGAGAGAGAGAAAACAAAGTTAACATTTTGAGTCCAGTGACCCTTCTTCAGAACTGATGGGAATTGGGAAGGAATGGTCCATGTGCTGAAGACAGGGGAAGGGGGAGGAGAGTGAGCAGATACAGGGAAATGGAGCCCAGAGAAAGGGACTGGCAGGTACCGGTAGATAAAGGGATGAATGATATTATGCCAGAGAGAGAGAAAAGTTGATCATGGGGAGTATAACTAAGGGAATATATAAGTGGTCTTCTCTACACTGGGGATATAAAGCACAAACTGGGCAGCCACTTTGTGAAACATTTACATTCTGCCCATAAAACTGACCCTGATCTTCCAGTTTCCTGCCACTTCAATGCCCCCACCCTGTTCCCTGGCCAACATCTCTGTCTCGGGCTTGCTTCAGTGCTCCAGTGAAGCTCATTGCAAGCTGGAAGAACAATGCCTCATTTTCCACTTGGGGATCCTATAACTCCATGACTCAATATCGTGTTCAATAATCTTCGAACCTGAGCACCTTCTTCCATGTCCTTTTTCCACCCCACACCACAGGCTCTCTCATCACATGGACTGTGTTCAGCATAGCCAAATCTTTTCTGCCCACTCATTGTCCCATTAACAGCCTCGTTTTCTCCAGAGCATACTATTAACCACCCCTGCTTACCTGTCTTTTTCTCTCTCCAACAATCCCCTCACCCTTTTTCCCCCTTGACCCACTCCACCTCTTGTCACCAACATATACACCGCCTTTTCCTAGCACCTATCAGTTCTGAAGAAGGGTCACTGGATTCGAGACATTTAGTTTAGTTCGGAGCCATAACTGACCAATGAGAGCTGAGCTGGAAGTAGGGAGATTGGAACCAATGAAAGAGCGTTCAGAGATCATGAAAGAGGGGAATCTTTTAGAAAGTGGATTCCTTCAAATATTGAGGAGATCAATAGCCTTAATGCCTGTTCCATCTCAGCTAAGTGTAGTACACAGTTTGGACACCATATTGTAGCAAAGATATGAAAGTATTGGGGAGAATGCAGAAGCAATCCATAACAATAGTTCCAGGAATAAGAAGCTTCAGTAATGAGGACAGACTAAGGAAGTTGGGGACTATCATCCTTGGAGATAAGGAGGTCAGGAGGAGATCTGAGAGAGATTTTCAAAACTGTGAGCGGGCTATAAATGTGGACAGGGTAGAGCTGTTCTCGCTCGTTAACACATGAAGAACAGTTAGGAATAGATTTAACATGATTTGCAAAATAAACTAATGTAAGGAAGGTTTCACACACAATGAATGGTAAGGGGTTGGAATGCACTGCCGAGAGTATGGAAGGAGCAGATTCAACTGAGGCACTCAGAAAGGACATCCAGTCAGAAATAGTGTGCAAGGAAATGGGGAGGAAGGAAGTAGACTGGTACTGGGTAATGCCTCTTGTTTGAAAAGCAGGTGCAAACATGATGGGCTGAATGGCCTCTTTCAGTGATAAAACACTCTGTGACTCGTGATAATAGTCCATTGGGATAAACCAAATTTACCATTTTGTTTAGGTTCTGTTTGACTCCACACTTCAGTCTTAGATTGAGGGGTCAGGAGTTGTTACCCATTTCCCCAGTATATCCTGCATATTGTCAGTGTGCAATCCTCGTTGTGAGGATCTGCTTCACCATCATTCCATCAGCCAAGTGGCACATTCTGCTTCTGTCACTGGGTGTGTAGATGGCACAAAGCCTGCTCTGGAGACATATTGATGGGAATTGTTGACTCTCTGTTATTAAGAACTGGAGCAGATTATCCCTCACTCTGGATTTCTGAGACGCGTTATAGTGCACTTATCTGCAGCATTGCAGAGATCAGCTAACTCAATATAGAGCAGGGATGAGACTTGCTAACATCCTGCCTTTTATGCAGTATAACCACTCACAGCAATAGTTATAGGGAGCCACAAGAGAAGCCTGATCAATATTAGTAATTCAGCTCCTGAACTCAATGCAGCACTCTGCTGCAATGTTGTACTGATGTTGCTTTTCTCAGAGAATTGAGAGGTTCCTTGCAACATATTAGTGCTGTCCAGGGGGCACTGACTGTTGTAGAAAATCAAGAGTTTAATTGTTTCCATGTTTTCACCTCCTTGTGGCTGTATCTCTGAAGAGAAACCTCAGATACTCAGTCGTGTTTATCCTTTGTCATCACTAATGGGTTCCAATAAACTTGCAGATCAGCCCGTGCGCTACGGAACAAACACCTTTGATATGGATCATTTCGTGCATCTGTCTCCTCAGTACAAACCATCATTGTTTTTGTATTTGGAAAATCAATTTAAGACCAATCAAGGAAGTGACAGCAAATCATCTTCACTTGATGGAGTTAATTCACTCCCAGCAGGATCACCAGTGGGATCAGAAGATTGAGAATGAGGTCCGTTATGTTGTACTCAAAGTCTCCACTTAGAGGCACTGTGCCAATGAATTAATCTGTACATCCCATATTACCACTGCCTCATTCCCCACCCAACCACCCAAACTCTAATAACCCACTATCTTCGGTGCTAGGAGTGTGGTTTTCATAGAATCATAGAATCCCAATAGTGCACAAGACGCCATTTGGCCCATCAAGTTTGCACTGATCCTTGGAAGAGCATTCTACCCAGACCCACCACCCATCCTATCCCCATTACTCCACATTTCCCAAGGCTAACCCACCTATCCCTAGACACTATGGGACAATTTAGCATGGCCAATTCATCCAACCTACACATCTTTGGATGGAAACCGGAGCACCCCGAGGAAACCCACACAGACACGGGGAGAATGTACAAACTCCACACAGACAGTTGCCTGAGGCTGGAATCGAACCCAGGTCCCTCGTATTGTGAGGCAGCAGTGCTAACCATTGTATTGTTTTAATGACTATCTTCCCAAAGCCACTCCAGTATCTGGGTATACACCCATCCACCCAACCAAACCATGCTCTGGAGCAGGAATTCCAGAAACACATGGAGCCGGATTTGCTAGAAGAATTCCAGGGCTTCCATTGGTTAGTTGGTCTGTTTCCTATCAGCCGGACTTGGAGATGGAGCAGTCCCTGACAGAGACACCAAATTACTGCAGCGAAATAGCATCTAGACCAACATTTTTGACACTGAAATTGAAGGAGGAGATAAGCTTTCAAAATTCTCCCAGAAAGTTAGGACATTGATCAAACCTGCTGCCATTTGGAAAAGGGCAGGTTGGTTAGCTCAGTTGGCTGCATGGCTGGTTTCTGATGCAGAGCAATACCAACAGTATGGGTTCAATTCCTGTACCAGCTGACGTTACCATGAAGGACTCTCCTTCTCAACCTTTCCCCTTGCCTAAGGCATGGTGATTCTCAACTTAAATCACCACCAACCATCTCTGTCTAATGCAAGAGCAGCCCTATGGTAGGGTGATCGTGACTTTATATTAGAAATCGAATCCTGCTGCTCCAATCAAACCAATGAACCCAGTCCAGGTCAGGATGAGCATGGCCCTGTTTGCTTATGAAGCTCAAGATGGGACACTCCATAACTCTCTAGACTGGCCTCATTAGAAAGGCACCACATACATTCCTGAGGTGAGGTCTCACTGATGGAGTCAGGAGGTCATGGGCGTGATGAGTGGTGAGGTGGAGTGACCAGAATACCCATTCCTTGTCTTGAATCATCTTTCCCTTCCCTATTACTCATACTCCCTTGTAAAGTCAGAGACTTTTTACAGCAGGGAGAGAAGCCCTTTGGCCCATCAGGTCCATGCATCTATCCATTATAATCCTATTCTCTAACATTGGGCCTTGTATGCTATGGGATTTCAGGTGCTCACCTGAACACTTCTAAATGTTGTGATGGTTCTTGCCTCTACCACTCTTTCGGGCAGTAGGCTCCAGGTACCTACTGCTTTCTGGGTGAAGATATTTTTCCTCAAATCCTCTATAAATCTTAAAATTGTATCCCTTGGCTATTGATGCCTCTAAAAAGGCAAATTATTTCACTCTGCATAACTTTGTGCTTCTAAGATTCCATCCCAGACAATCACATATCTTTGGTGTTTTGAGGAAGGGTTACTCAACTGGAAATGTTAACTCTGATTTCTTCCACAGGTGCTGCCAGATCTGCTGAGCGTTCCTATTGAATCTCTGTTTTTATATCTATTGTGTTTTAAATTTGTTCAAAAGTCTTGCTTCACAAAAGTGGCTAAACCATCAACGTTACACTCAAACTCAAAGGGGTGGGGAGCAGTCAGGGGGTCGAGATGGAGGATTTCATCTCTTTGTGCACCTAATTTCGAGTGCACAGGCATCCAGAATCACGTGATCCTCATGTTGGGTGTGCTATTCCTTTAAGAGCTGTGTTACTTTAAGAGCTGCATCTTATACTGAGCCAAGGACCAGGGTGAGACCACATGACCAACCAAAGCTCACAGGAGGTTGTACGCTGAGCTATCTGGTGTTTGTGTCTTGTGTTCTGAGTTGATAACTAAAGCTGCACGAGATCTCCAAGCAAACTGAATCTGTAATATTAATATATTAGTGACTTTTGAGAAGATTTGTAGCTCAGGTTGAGGTTCTGGATGTAGATTTGCTCGCTGAGTTTGAAGGTTCATTTCCAGACATTTCGTTACCCTACTAGATAACATCTTCAGTGGGCCTCAGGCAAAGCAATGCTGAAAATTCCTGCTTTCTATTTATGGAAACCCAAATATATAAATAGAAAGCAGGAATTTTCAGCATTGCTTTGCCTGAGACCCACTGAAGATGTTACCTAGTAGGGTAACGAAATGTCTGGAAATGAACCTTCAAACTCAGCGAGCAAACCTACATCCAATATTCATATGTGTCACTGCTAAATGAGCAAAGCTTCTGCCTTTCTGGTAAATAGCACCTACAAGAATTGCCTTTCCTGCAGAAATAGATTAAACATGTAATGACACATCTCTGGAGTAGGTTTTACTTGAACCCAGGTCTCCTACCTCAGAGATTGAGACATTACCACTGTATCATAAGAGCCTATGCTATAGAGATATCAGTTAGTTAAGAGGAGAGATCCACCTAGAACCTGAAACTACACTGATCCTAACGCAACCTTAATTGAATACAATCCTGGACTGAGCCAACTAATCAATGGTCCAGTTCACCTTTGGGTTCCTGGTAATGAGCAGAGTGTTACTTGACCAGTCTGGAACAGTACCCAGACTATGCTGTCTGCCTTCTCATTTCTCTCTCCATATAAATGGCACATTGACTTTCAGCTGGCCTGATACTCTGAACAGACTTTGTCCTAACTTAAATGAACGGAAAATCACAGAAAATATCATTGGTTGTGTAGTGAGGACTTCCTGTTTGGTTGGACCCTGGTGGGAAAAATAGTAAGCATTTCCTGTTTCAGCTTGAGGTGGGACAGTAACTGAAGTTATTTTATCAGCTCCGACAATGCTGTGAGAGAGATGCTGAGAGATTCTGGGGTGCAAGAGCAGCTCTGTGATTTAGATTCTTTCCATCTTTGCCGTTCATCCAGGAACTCAATCAATACCAGTTTCTCTCTGCTCTGTCCATAAAGTGCACACATTCGACAAAATGCATGTGGCAGCATTTCAACTATATTTAGATTTGCAGCACAGTTCATTTATATTCGATCAATAACACTTCAGGGAAGTTTGCAGCTCTGCACTGAACCAACAGATGCAGCTCAATAAAGGCCCTAACAAGGTTTTGTTTTTCTTTATTTGTAAATGACATTGAGTCATGACACCTGACAGGACCTATAAAAAAGGAACTGTTTTATGGAAAAATCTCTAACTGTTAATTCTCTCTCAGAGTTGGGTAATTATTTTTCTTGTAGAGTACCTGTCAGCTTCCTTGTACATTGTGCAGGAGTGACCCCATCAGACCATCTGGGCTATCTGCTGGGATATCTGCTGGGCTATCTGCTGGGATATCTGCTGGGCTATCTGCTGGGATATCTGCTGGGATATCTGCTGGGATATCTGCTGGGATATAAGACCATAAGGCATGGGAGTGGAAGTAAGACCATTCAGCTCATTGAGTCCGCTCTACCATTTAATTATGGCTGATGGGATATCTACTGGGATATCTGCAGGGCTATCTGCCGGGATACCTGCTGGGCTATCTGCTGGGATATCTGCTGGGCTATCTGCTGGGCTATCTGCTGGGATATCTGCTGGGCTATCTGCTGGGATATCTGTTCTACTACTTTGAGTGTTGCCCATCACGGAAGGACTTTTACAAATGGAGGGATTAGAGGTGGCCGTGGCTCCTGAGTTCTGTTGAATAGGGTTTTTGTTTTGTATCTAACCATTGTTTGATTATGGCTGATATCAGTGTGATGAGGGACAAGAGCAATCGAGTGACTTCGCAGAACGAACTACCCAAAATTCATCAATTCCTCGAATTTAAAAGCTAGCATAAATCAGAGATTTCTGCAGACAATGCGAAAAGAAATTTTGAGCTTGTATTCTTATCACAGCTTCTGACAGACCCAAAGCGTGACTTTACAAATGGAAGGTGTGAATGTGGAACATTGCAGTTGTGGAAATGACTTCCAGCCAACACTGCAGTAAGAAAGGCAGATTTTACAAAATCTCCAAGGAGTCAGGGATGAGAAAAGCCATTTGGTTTAATTTGGTTCAGAAAATCGCAGACTATACCTCCCAGGCCCATGTCCAGCTGGCTATTAACTCAGCATGCAATTGTTGTCTTGTTTCACAGCCGGGTTGGGAGCTGTGCTTTAGTAACTATGCACTGGCTGAACAGATACGGCATTCGGCTACACTGAGTAACACAAGCTGATACTGAAGCTAAGGATAAGGTCGAGTTATCAGAGGAACACAAATGGCCAGTGTTTGTTTGTGTACTGCAATGGACCAATGAGGGAGGAGTGTGGTTAAAAACTCAGAGGGAGTTGGAAGGAGAGAGGGCTGGCTGTGGAGTGTGGGAGCAAGGGCTTGGGAGGGACTGGGGGAGCAGGGGGTCGAATGGGGGTAATTCCTGACCCCACTGGTCTCCACATGTCCCCTCCCTGATACCTACCCTCTACTCCCTCCATCCCCTCTTATCCTCTTCCCCCCCCCAACACCCACCCACTACTTCAGCCCATCTCCCTCCCACATTCTCTCCTCTCCTACCCATGTACCCTTTTCACCCCCAATCCCCACACATTCCCACACTCTCTCCCTCTAACCTCTCTCCCATACCCACCACCCTCTCTCCTCTGCCCCCTTCCTCCCATCCCGGGAATCCCAGCAGCATGGACAAGGAAGACACCCACTGTGAGAGGGTGGGCTCTGCTCAGTTTGGGAGATGTTTCTGGGACAGATGGATGGTGGGGAAGGGGGTGGGGAGATGAGATGGGGGTTGGTGGGTGATGATGGTTGGAAGCAGAAACATGGAGCAAGCTTCCCATCATCCCTATGCCCAACGTCCAGTTGCTCCAATCAGGCAGTAACTGCATTTGATGGATGGAGCACATGACTGCAATGACTCCTGTCATTGGTCACCACACAGGCTCCTCTGCTGTTAATGCATTTACTTTGTAGAAATTAATGAGGAAGGCAAAACCCTGGCCTTAAGAAAGTCATCGTGGTCAGTTTTGTGAACATGTTTCATCAGTCAGGACACTGAGGCTCAGATTACATCCACGCACTGTCAGTAACTACCTAGTGCCTGTTAATATTTTGTGAAACTTTGTTGGTCTCTTAAAAATTGAGGAAAGATCAATATCAAAAACTTCAGTCAGAAAAATGCAATTGGAGATCAATGCCTTGTGTGTTTCGACATGATAGTTTGTCCATGCTAAACTACAATCAACCTGGATGATTTCACTCTCAGTCCCTGACCTCTCAGAGGAGTTAAAGCTGCAAACAACACTGCACCTGTTGTAAATCTAACACCACTTCCCAGAGACTTCACCCAGAAAGCCAGCCCTTTATTACATCTGGATGACAAGTGCTGAAATACTGGAATCACCTCAATCTCTGCCAAAGTAACCATTCAGCTCCTTCCCCTTTTCCTGTTCCATCAGTCACTTAGATCTTGGCTGGCCTGTTTGAACCCCATTTTCCTGAAGCACCCTCACCCCAACGGCCCTTTCCTCTGTCAAATTATCAATCCTGAATATTTTCTATGACTCGCCCTTCAAGAGAAGAAGGTGCTCTTTATTTCCATCTCAAATAGGAGATGCCATTTCTAAAAATCTATTTTTCCCAGTTCCAGACTTCCCTGTAGAGGGGATGTAATCTCTGATCAGACCCTGTGAAGTTCCCTGAGCGTTTTCTATGTTTCAATGTGATCATTCCTCCTTCCATTAGACTCCAATGTGGGACAAGTGAAAACTTGGACTGAGTTTTAAAAATGGAACAATGGGCTCGAATTTCCTGCGGTTGGTCAGCTGATGGTTTCAAGCTTTGATTGGGCTGGCCCTTGTATTTCTGTGAAAGTGTGGGCTGATGACGTCACAATGTTTAGAGACATGAAATCAGAGGTTGGGTGGAGTCAAGGTAAATCTACAGTAGTAGCTGGTTGGATAATATTCCAACTCTGCTGCTTAGCCTCTCAAGAAAAAATTGTGAAATTAACAACATAAGTTTGACATTTTTAAGCTCTCCAAAATAATTAATACCTGAAGGAATAGAACACAAAACTCTTAACAGCTCATTTTCAGTGACAGGGAGAGCTGGATTGGCAGTAATTAACACCTATCACATCATTAATATTATTTGTACATGTACTCTGAATGATCTCTGCTGTATCTAGCTTATATGTGCGCTTGCAAAAAAGCAGCCTTACGTCACTTCAATGGTGAGGCAGACAGCAAGATGCTGCTTTTGTGATGCTAACTAGCAGAGAATGCATTTTGGGCAAATTTTAGGATTAACCACACATCTTCCCCCTCCCTAATGATGCAGCACCATTTACACCAATAGATTATCTAATACAATTCACCCCAGTGTTACAGTGACAGCAATTTCTGGCAGAGTATGCTGCATCCACTGGTATGGACAGTGTGACACAGTAATGCATGGTGTGACACAGGAATGAACTGTGTGATCCAGGAATGGACAGTGTGATGCCGAAATGGACAATGTGATACTGGTATGGACAATGTGATACAGTAAAGCACGGTGTGATACAGGAATGAACAATGTGACACAGGAATGTACAGTGTGACACAGGAATGGACAGTGTGACACAATAATGGACAGTGTGACACAGGAATGGACAATGTGAAACAGGAATGTACAGTGTGACACAGGAATGGACAGTGTGACACAGGAATGGACAATGTGAAACAGCAATGGACAGTGTGATACAGAAATGGAGAGTATGATATGGTAATGGACAGTGTAAAGTAGGAATGTACAGTGTGATACAGGAATGGACAGTGTGACACAGTAATGGACAGTGTGACACAGGAATGGACAGACTGATACAGGAATGGACAGTGTGATACAATAATGGACAGTGTGATACAATAATGGACAGTGTGATGCAGCAATGGACAGTGTGACACATTAATGGAGAGTGTGATACAGGAATGGACAGTGTGACACAGGAAAGGGCAGTGTGATACAGTAATGAACAGTGTGATGCAGTAATGGACAGTGTGACACAGTAATGGGCAGTGCGATACAGTAATGGACAGCGTGATACAGGAATGGACAGTGTGAAACAGGAATGGACAGTGCGATACAGAAATGGACAGTGTGACACAGGAATGGAGAGTGTGATACAGGAAAGGGCAGTGTGATACAGGAATGGACAGTGTGACACAGGAATGGACAGTGTGACACAGGAATGGAGAGTGTGATACAGGAATGGACAGCGTGATACAGGAATGGACAGTGTGAAACAGGAATGGAGAGTATGAAACAGGAACGGACAGTGCAACACAGAAATGGACAGTGTGACACAGGAATGGACAGCCAGATACTGGAATGGACAGTGTGACAGAGGAATGAACCGTATGATACATGAATGGACAGTGTCATGCAGTAATGGACAGTGTGACACAGTAATGGACAGTGTGACATAGGAATGAACAGTTTAATACTATATTGACAGTGTGATACAGTAATGGACATAGTGACACAGTAATGGACAGTATGATGCAGTAATCGACGATGTGCCACAGTAATGGAGAGTGTGACACAGGAATGGACAGTGTCATGCAGTAATGGACAGCGTGACATAGTAATGGACAGTGAGATGCAGTAATGGACAGTGTGACATAGGAACGAACAGTTTGATACTGTATTGACAGTGTGATACAGTAATGGACATAGTGACACAGTAGTGGACAGTGTGATGCAGTAATCGACGATGTGACACAGTAATGGAGAGTGTGACACAGGAATGGACAGTGTGAGACAGGAATGGACAGTGTGATACAGGAATGGACATTATGACACAGGAATGGACAGTGTGATACAGTAGTGAACAGTGTGATGCAGTAATGGACAGAGTGATTTAGTAAGGAAAAGTGTGACACAGTAATGGACAGTGCGATACAGTAATGGACAGTATGAAACAGGAATGGACAGTGTGACACAATAATGGACAGTCTGATACAGTAACAGACAGTGCGACATTGTAATGGACAGTGTGACACAAGAATGGACAGTGTGATACAGGAATGGACAATGTGATATAGTTATAGACAGTGTCATGCAGTAATGGACAGTGGGACACAGTAATGGACCGTGTGATACAGGAATGGACAATGTGATACAGTAATGGACAGAGTGATACAGTAATGGAGAGTGTGATACAGGAGTGGACAGTGTGATGCAAGAATGGAGTGTGTGACACAGTAATGGACAATCTGATACAGTAACAGACAGTGTGATACAGTAACGGACAGTGAGATGCAGTAATGGACAATGTGATACAGGAATGGACAGTGTGATACACTAGTGGACAGTGTGATACAGGAATGGACAGAGTGACACAATAACGGACAGTGTGATACAGGAATGGAGAGTGCTACGCAGGAATAGACAGTCTGATACAGTAACGGACAGTGCGACACTGTAATGGACAGTGTGATACAGGAATGGACAGTGTGATGCAGAAATGGACAGTGTGATACAGGACTGGACGCTGTGACACAGGAATGGACAGTGCAACGCAGAAATGGACAGTGTGATACAGGAATGGACAGTGTGACACAGGAACGGACAGTGTGATAGAGGAATGGAGAGTGTGATACAGGAATGGACAGTGTGACACAGGAATGGACAGCCTGATACAGTAATGGAGAGTGTGATACAGTAATGTACCGTGCGATGCTGCAATGGACAGTGTGACACATTAATGGGGAGTGTGATACAGGAATGGACAGTGTGATACAGTAATGGACACTTTGACACAGTAATGGACAGTGTGAAACAGTAATGGACATGTGATGCAGCAATGGACAGTGTGACACATTAATGGAGAGTGTGATACAGAAATGGACAGTGTGACACAGGGAAGGACAATGTGATACAGGAATGGACAGTGCGATACAGTAGTGGACAGTGTGATACAGGAATGTACAATGTGACACAGTAATGGACAGTGTGAAACAGGAATGGACAGAGTGATACAGGAGTGGGCAATGTGACACAGTAATGGAGAATGTGAAACAAGAATGAACACTGTGATACAGTAATGGACATTTTGACACAGTAATGGACAGTGTGATGCAGCAATGGGCAGTGTGACACATTAATGGAGAGTGTGATACAGGAATGGACAGTGTGACACAGGAATGGACAGTGTGACACAGGAATGGACAGTGTGACACAGGAATGGGCAGTGTGATGGAATAATGGACAGTGTGACACATTAATGGAGAGTGTGAAACAGGAATGGGTAGTGTGACTCAGTAATGGACAGTGTGACACAGGAACGGACAGCCTGATACAGGAATGGACAGTGTGACACAGGAATGGACAGTGTGATACAGGAATGGACAGTGTGACACAGTATTGGACAGTGTGACACAGGAATGGACAGTGTGATACCGGAATGGACAGTGTGACACAGTATTGGACAGTGTGACACAGGAACGGACAGTGCGATACAGAAATGGACAGTGTGATACAGGAATGGACAGTGTGATACAGGAATAGACAGTGTGATACAGGAACGGACAGTGTGACACAGGAATGGACAGTGTGATGGAATAATGGACAGTGTGACACATTAATGGAGACTGTGATACAGGAACGGACAGTGCAATGCAGAAATGGACAGTGTGATACAGGAATGGACAGTGTGACACAGGAATGGACAGTGTGACACAGGAATGGACAGTGTGATACAGGAACGGACAGTGTGATACTGGAATGGACAGTGTGATACAGGAATGGACAGTGTGACACAGGAATGGACAGTGTGATGGAATAATGGACAGTGTGACACATTAATGGAGACTGTGATACAGTAATGGACAATGTGATACAGTAATGGACAGTGTGACACCAGAATGGACAGTGTGACACAGGAATGGACAGTGTGATAGAAGAATAGACAGTGTGACGCAGTAATGGACAGTGTGACACTGTAATGAATAGTGTGATACAGGAATGGACAGTGTGACACATTAATGGACAGTGTGACATAGTAATAGACAGTGTGATACAGTAATGGACAGTGTGACTCAGGAATGGACAGTGTGATACAGGAATGGACAGTGTGATACATTAATGGAGAGTGTGACACAGGAATGGACAGTGTGACACATTAATGGAGAGTGTGATACAGGAATGGAGAGTGTGATACATTAATGGTGAGTGTGATACAGGAACGGACAGTGTGACACAGGAACGGACAGTGTGATACAGGAACGGACAGTGTGATACAGGAAGAGTTTTGACAGTAGGATCATGCTCCACGTTTTATCTCCTCTGTTGACGTGGTAACTGTCTTCTCTTGGAGTACTTCTTAAAATCTGCTGAGCATTTCCTGCTGACTATTTAAACTCCTAGAAATGTGTTTCCTCCTGAGCTGTGCTCTGCTTTCCATCTTTCAGTCATTAACAAAATGAAGCTTCAAGTTTGACGGTTTAATCAACACTCTTGAAGTGCTATGACCGACAGAAATATAGAGTGGACTATGGCATAAGGGTGAGGAGCAAGAGTGGTCAATTCAGCCCTCTGAGCCCCCTTCGCTATTTCACATGATCATGGCTGATCTTATCCTGGTCTTAACCCCACTTTCCCACCTGCTCCCCATAGCTCTTTATCGAGCTTTTCATCAGAAACATATCAATGTCTTTCTTGAATCTGTTGATCGATTCTGCCTCCACTGCATGCTGGGACAGTGAGTTTCACAGATTCACAGCCCTCTGGGAGAAGTAGGTTCTCCTCATCTCAGTTTTCAACCTCTCTCCTCTCACTCTATCTCAATGCCCTCTAGATCAAGACTGTCCCATAAGGGGGAGTATCTATTCCACAATATCCACCTTATCAATCCCCTTTAATATTTTACATACCTCAATCAGATCTCCCCCGTTCATTCTCTGAACTCCAGTAAGTATAAGCCCAAACTATTCAACCATTTCCTGTATGACAGCCCTTTCATCCTGGAATCAAGAGAAGTGAGTCTTTCCTGGCTAATACAGATAGGATGGGCCAAATGTTCTCCCAAATCTTTGTTCTTATGTTTTATTTCTTTCTATTCCTACGGATTGATTGAACATTTTATTGAAATAATCCAAAAAAACCACCTCAGAGGAGTTGTTGTACATTTCAGATTGGTAAGCAACCTCAATGCTTAATTAATGAGCTCCTTGGGACTGTCTGTGTATTGGCGTTGGCAATAGATAGGGCAGAAACCAGTGGGTGGATTTATTTAGATTGTGTCACAATGTTACTCTGTATGTCGGATTTTGTTTACAAATTTGTGGGATTGAAATTCACCTCAACAAACAACACAGAAAGGGTTTTAGACCATTGATCAGCCCCCTCTATATTGGGGAGACAGGCCGCCTACTTGCGGAACGTTTCAGAGAACACCTCTGGGACACCCGGACCAATCAACCCAACCACCCCGTGGCTCAACACTTCAACTCCCCCTCCCACTCCACCAAGGACATGCAGGTCCTTGGACTCCTCCATCGCCAGACCATAGCAACATGACGGCTGGAGGAAAAGCGCCTCATCTTCCACCTAGGAACCCTCCAACCACAAGGGATGAACTCAGATTTCTCCAGCTTCCTCATTTCCCCTCCCCCCACCTTGTCTCAGTCAAATCCCTCGGACTCAGCACCGCCTTCCTAACCTGCAATCCTCTTCCTGACCTCTCCGCCCTCACCCCCACTCCGGCCTATCACCCTCACCTTATCATCCTCACTTTAACCTCCTTCCACCTACCGCGTTTCCAACGCCCCTCCTGCAAGTCCCTCCTCCCTACCTTTTATCTTAGCCTGTTTGGCAAACCTTCCTCATTCCTGAAGAAGGGCTCATGCCTGAAACGTCGATTCTCCTGCTCCTTGGATGCTGCCTGACCTGCTGCGCTTTTCCAACAACACCTTTTCAGCTACTTAGCCGTTTGGTCAATCTCGAGCATGTTTAGCAATTTCTTTGGATTTTATTGGAACAACAAGAGAAGTAGGCCATTCAGTCCATCAATTCTGCCCCACCATTCATGAGATCAGAGCTGATCTGATCATCCTCAACTCTGTTTTCCTGTCTTTTCCCCATACCTCTTGGTTCCCTTCTTTGGTTAGAAATCTGTCTCTCTCCATCTTGAGTTTACTTAATGACCCAACCTTGACAGCTCTCTGCAGTAAAGAATCCCAGAGATTCATTACCTTCTGAAGGCAGAAACGCCTCTTCATCTCTGTCTTAAATGTGCAATTCCTCATTCTCAGATGATGTCCCCTGGTCGTAGACTTCTAGAAGGGTAAACAACCTTCCCACATCTAACTCTGTCAAGTCCCTAAATATCTTACATGTTTCAATAAAGGTCACCTCTCACTCTTCTAAACTTCAGTGAGTACAGGCACAACCCACTCGATCTCTCCCTGTAATACAGTCCCTCCACAGCCAATAGCATCATAATGAACCATCTCTGAACTGCCTCCAATGGGTCCTAAAACTGTTCAGAATGTTCAGCTGTAATCTAACTAGTGTCTTCACGTAATAGAACCAGCCAGCAGATGAAACAAAGCAAGTTGCATTACAGTAGGATTTATAGGGGTCTGAGTGAAATGATCTGTGACAGAATCACATGAGGAATCCAGTCAGGTCCATCTTAATGTGGGGAGCAAGTCATTGCCTGTGCTAAGTCAGCGGAAAATTCCCAAGTAAAGGGGTTTATGGCTTGTTAAACACTAGACATCAAGATTTCAAGATGTGGGTGTCAGAGTGGGTACCTGATAACTTTAGCTCACAACTTGCTTCAAAGGGTCTCCGTGTTGGATACCATGGCCACTGGCCACACACACATCCCACATCAACGAACATTGGCATCCAACTCACCAGCCTTCTGGTACATCTCCAATCCACGTACAGGATGTTTCTGCCCTTCAATGCTGCCCTTTGGGCTGTACCAGCCACTCCCATTGTAACACTGCAGTGAAGACGCTATGTGCTCAGGGCTTTTAAGTTTATTGACTTCCTCAGTCTTACAGCTCCCTTCCACACTCCAGTGTCATAGCTGCATCCTGTTTACGTGGGCTTAAACACACTTAATGTTTACCACTTGTATTTTTCAACTTTAACAACGGCATTAAATAACCATGCAATGCAATTATCCAAACATTGTACCCTCTTCATTTCTAAACGTGCTAGAAATTAGTCGCAGATTAGATCATTCAGCTCATTAAGCCCTGCTCCACCATTCAATAAGCTCACCGATGTGTGTATTTTCCATAGTCGGCAATTCCATCTTCTCCCAAAAACTTTAGACCTCCCTTTCTGTCAAGAATCGATCTATCTCTGTCTCATTAATACTCAATGGCCTCCTGAGGCAGAAATCTTCAAAGACTCACAACACTCTGAAAGAAAAAACCCTCAACTCTGTCCTGAAAGGGTGACCCCCTAATTTTAATCAGTGCCTCCTAATTCTAGACTGATCCACACGAGAAAACATCCTTTCCCCATCCACCGTGTCCAGCCCATTCAGGATCTGATACACTTCAATCAGATCACCCCCTCACTCTGTAACCCCCAGTGAGAACCAGCCCAGTCTGTCCAACCTTTCTTCATCAAACAACCCCCTCTATCCAGGGACCAATTTAGCTAACCCCCTCTAGACCACCTCCAATGAATTACTATCCTTTCTTAAATAAGGAGTCCAAAACTGCGCATGGTATTCAAGATGCAGTCACATGAAATCTGTCTATATCTGAAGCATAACATCCTTACATTTATGTTAATTCTTCATGTAATAAAGGATAGGATCTCATTAACTTCCTTGATTAAAATCTAGCTCTTTGAACATATCTTTGGTAGGTTGTGCTAACATTTCCTAATGTGGATGAGTATCACAGCTCATTATCTAGCCCTCCTGCAATGCACCTCAAGTCATTTTGCTATGCAAGTGGAACAATTTAGATATAAATTGTTGGAATTGAGTTTGACTGGAGTATTGTAGGATCATGTTTATTGATATAATCTTGAATTGTTTTACAGAATGATTCCATCTTCTAGCAAGACGTTCCTTGTGAAAGACTTAGTTGCCGGACGAGACTATGACCTGTGTGTTCTGGCTGTCTATGATGATGGAATTACCACTTTGACTGCAACACGGGCTATAGGCTGTGTACAGTTCACCACAGAGAAGGAATACACCCAGTGTCGATCCATGCACACCCAGTTCCTTGGTGGGACCATGATCATCATCATTGGTGGCATCATTGTGGCCTCTGTGTTGGTTTTCATCATCATCCTTATGATCAGGTACAAGGTCTACAATAACACTGGGGAACACAAGACTAAGGTCAGTAACGTTTACTCACAGACTAATGGAAGTCAGAATGGGGCCATGCCACCATCAACCTCAAAACTGTTGGAAAGTCGAGAGGAACATGTCCAGGAGATGTTGCCAGATGCTCCCAAAGGAACCTTGGCCGTGGCTTTGACTACAGATTACGATAAAGCCTCTGTCACTCAAAGCCCATCTTTTCCCACAGAGGATATAACTCCTCATAAGCGAAGGAGAACTCGGACAGATGTGCCATTCTCTTCGAAGGAGATTCAAGGCGAGGACCAAGGTAGCACATCAACAGAACCCTGAAATTCCCAAGTTCTTTGAAGACATTGTGTAAAGGAAAGTGTCAAATTCTACAAATTGTCATAATTCTAGTACTGTTCACAGGTAGTCTGGGGTGTTAAATATAAACCAAAAATGTTGGAAATACTCAACATACAGACAATATCTGCAGAGAGACAAATAGAGTCAACGTTTCACACTAATGATGGCCCTTCTACTGCCTAGCGCCTTCATAAATACCTGCCTAAAAAGGCTGATCTTAGGGATCAGAAGAACCACAAAATTACAGTCTGACATTTTTCCATTTTTACAGATATATATATTTTTGATACCTTGAAGTATGACATTTGAAGATTGCCTGAAATTCTAGATGCAAGATCTCTGCAGAAATATAAAAAAAACATATAACTACTGAGGAAGAGGGATTTATTTTCAGCAAAATCATTAATATGTGGTGCATCAAATAAAATCAAATACTGCGGATGCTGCAAATCTGAATCACAGCCAAAACATGCTGGAATGCTCAGTTCCATCTCAGCGCAGTCTCTGCTGCTCAAAAATGGTTTTAATTTCTTTCATTCTGCTTATATCATCTTATTTTCATTTTATTTCATCCGTTTAACCTCCTCCTGTTTTTCATTTCAGTACATCGCATGCTATCCAGCCTCCCCTGTGATGTGTGAGTATCAGAGGGTGTACATATGTGTGTCTGATTGGATGTGATATACGTTGGTGTTTTTCCATGAGCTCCCCCTTCCTTTCCAGCAACCCCCACCCACACCCTTCTGCTCACATGCGTTCCTAACTGGGTTACAGTTCAATGTGCCCCCTCTACAATTTCTTCATCTTCTGACAAAGACTGTGCATAATTACAACATTTAAAAGCACCTAGATGGAGACATGAATAGGAAGGGTTTAGATGGATATAGGTCATGTGCTGGCAAATGGGACTGGATTACTTTAGGATTTCTGGTCGGCATGGACAATTTGGACCGAATGGTCTGTTTCTGGGCTGTACAGCTCTACGACTCTATAAACAGTTACTCTGTTCACTTTTTTCAGCACTTCTTGGAGTTTCATTGAACATGTTATTTCATGGTCAGAAGTCAGACAACATCATGTTCTAGTCCAACAGGTTAATTTGAAATCACAAGCTTTCACAACATTGCCCCACGTGATTTCAAATAAACTCATTGGACCATGACCTGGTGCTGTCTGACCTCTGACCCTAATGTAAAAAGTAAGGTCTGCAGATGCTGGAGATCAGAGCTGAAAATGTGCTGCTGGTTAAAGCGCAGCAGGTCAGGCAGCATCCAAGGAGCAGGAGAATTGACCTGCTGCGCTTTAACCAGCAGCACATTTTCAGCTCTGACCTCTGACCCTGACCACCCCAGTCCAACACCGGCACCTCCACATCATTTGTTTTCATGCCAGCTGCCAGTGGCAGATAATGGGGCTGTTTGACTCTTGAAGTTGATGATTTTGTCAGATGGCTGCATGCACTAGCGATGCTCTGTATGTAAGATCCTGGTGCTAAAGGGGATCTGCCCTTTGTCACCCACTCGCAGACTGCAATGTTTGTTTTTTTTCAAACTGGCATTGCAAAGTTTGCATAGAAGGGCAGCCACGCTTATTTAACTTAAATTCAAAAGAAACATTTCAGATAAGAACCTGATGCCTGAATCTGAGGAGTTTAGATTTGCTAACTGAAAACAGATGAAAGCAAAGATTAAAATAATTGAAGTCAGTCAGACTATTAGCTGGCAATCTTTAAAAATGCATCCTTGAGAGTATCATGTCAGCTTAAACATCTCATAATTTGATAAATTACCGGCTATTACTGTCATAATGCTACCAGACTATGAAGGGATGGGGGTTGGGGGGGGGGTCAAGCTTTATTATTTTAATATGGGAACCAAGTAATATGATATAGGCTTTAGAAATGGACCAAACACTGTTTTAACAGCTTGTTCTCATGAATCTCTCTTCCAATATTTTTAGTTTTACTTTGTATTGCTTATAATCTCACACTCATTAAGTAATGGAGTGAGAGCCACGATTGGCTGAAATCTAATACTGAAAGCCACTTTCTCTAATCGGAGGGGCGAGCATTAAACTTTGACCTGGTTTTAGTGTTTTCAATGTTCGTGATTTGCTCGCATGTCCATTTCTTTCCTGGAATTACTTTAATGTTTGGAATTCATGTAGGAGATTTAAACGTGCAGAAAACTGCATTTTAGTTACCCACATAAATCACAGGCCTAAACAAGCTCTTCAGTTCGTGAGGCTTGTGAATGAATCATGATTGTATTTGTCAGAGCACGCAGCATTCATTGCAGGTGAAGTTGATTTGCATCATAAATAGCAACTGAAGTGTTCAAAATTCTCACCACCAACAGACTCTATGAGTCCGTACGCAATAGTCTGGACAGCTTCTCCAACTCTCAGCTCACGCAGTGTGAGGCTCAGGTCATGTAGAAGGAGGCTTGTTGGTCCACTGATCCCGATGCTGATCTTTTGAAGGATCTGTACTCTTTCATAGAATCAGACAGCATGGAAACAAACCCTTTGGTCCAATTGGTCTATCCAGTGAGTTCTAGCTACTGATTGTAATGAGGTTAGCCTACTCGACCTCATATGGTATGAGTTCCCTGGTTGGGGCTGTTAATCTGGCTGACATAAATGGATGAATATTAGGGATATTGAAACCCTGAATACCTGACTCAGTGTGAGGCAATGTTATTGTCAAAGGCTATGCATTTGTAAATAAAAGGTGATTGGTGATGGGATGTAGCCTCTGAACAATTATTTCAAGTTCTATTTCCATGCTTTCACCATAGCCCTGCTGATCTTTCCTTTTAAGTATTAAATCAATTCCATTTTGTTTGGGAGTTGAATCCACTGCACTTTCAAGATTGCAATAGCTCACAATGTTCCTTTGATCTTTCACATTTTTTTGCCAATTAACTTTAATTTGTTCCTTCTGCTTACTGATCCTTCTGCAATGGAAACACTTTCTCCTTTTTCACTGTATCAAAATTTTGGAAACCATACCAAACCCGCCCCTTTAACCTTCTCTGCTCTAAGGAGAACAATCCTAGTTTCACCAGTCTCCCCATGTGAGTGATGTCCCTCATCCCCAAAACTATTCCTGGAAATCCCCTCAATTAAGGTCTTCTCTTCCTTCCGAAAGCTTGCTGCTCGGAATTTTGTTGTTGTCATTTGATCACAGCACGAAGGCATTGCTGGCCAGGCCAGCATTTACTACCCATCCCTAATTGCCCAGAGGGTAGCTACAAGTCAGCCATGATGTTGTGGTCTGAAGTCACATGTAGACCAAACCAGGTAAGGATGGAAGTTTCCATCCCTAAAGGGTATTAGCAGCCCAGATGGGTTTTTCCAACAATTGACAATGGATTTAGGTTATCCTTAGATTCTTAATTCCAGGTTTTATTGAATTCAAATTCCACCATCTGCTGTGACGTGATTCGGACCCAGATCCCGGGAACATTATCTGGATCTTTGGATGAACAGTCCGGTGACAATAATACTATACCATTGCCTCCCCAGTAGCTGAATACAATCCTCTAGTTTAAACCCAAGCATTGATTTACAAAGGTTTATCATAACACCCTTCCTTTTGAACTACCTGTACGGAGAAAAATAAGGATGCCAAATGTTTTACTTTTGATGGGTTTTATCATCTTGTCCTGTTAGCTTCAAAAACATTCCCACACAAGATCCTGGCTTTCTCCAATCCTGCCCATTTTCCAACCAGATCATTTTGTTTCTTTTGTGTCTCCTGTCTTTCTTCCTAAATGTACGTAATTTCACAAATCTCTGTATTAATTTTCACCTGTCATGTGTAATTTCATACATTTCTCTAAGCCCTGCCAAATTCTGTTACTATCTTCCTCTCAGTTTCCTGCATTTTCAAGTTTCACTTCATCTGCAAACTTTGAACTTAATTCGTGTCCAGTCATGAGTAAATAGCAAAATGGAACCAAAACCTTAACATTGACCCCCAGGGGTCACGGTTTAAAAAGACGGTGTCTTTCATTTAAGATGGAGATGAGGAGGACTCTTTGTTCCCCAGAAGGTTGTGAGCCTTTGGAACCCTTGTCCCCAGAGGCTGGTGGAGATGGGTCATTGAACGTTTTTAAGGTAGACATGGATAAATGTTTGACTGACATTTTGCTGACACCACACATTATTGCTCCAGTCTGAAAAATAAATATTAATGAATTACTCTCCACTTTCAGTTCTTTGATTAGATTCCCTACAGTGTGGAAACAGGCCCTTCAGCCCAACTAGTCCACACTGCCCTCCAAAGAGCATCCAACCCAGACCCATTCTCCGACATTTAACCCTGACTAATGTACCTAACACTATGGGCAATTTAGCATGGCCCATTCACCCTAACCTGCATATCTTTGTGATGTGGGAGGAAATCAGAGCACTCAGAGGAAACCCATGCAGACACGGGGAGAATGTGCAAACTCCACACAGAGAGTTGCCTGAGGTGGGAATTGAACCCAGGTCCCTGGCGCTGTGAGGCAGCAGTGCAAACCACTGAGCCACTGTGGCGCCCATTAGTCAACTTTGTATCCAAACAACCACAGTTCCTTATATTCTCCAGGCTTTAATATTGTGAACAACTCTCTCATGGGGCACTTTGTCAAGAAAAAAGTTTTGGAAGTTGAAATGAACAGCAGTTTGTGAGTTAGCTGGAAAGTTAACCTCAGTAACTTATTAACTTAGACAACCGTGATAACTGATAAAATGATCATGGACTCACTACAGAAGTGTAGGTTCAACCAAGACTCCACTTCCATAGGATGAAAGCAACAAAGGTGTAGTTGTTACATTGTCTGGTGATACAAAGATATGATGCGGTGGTGCCAGTGTTGGACTGTGAGGGACAAAATCACACAACACCAGGTTATAGTCCAACAAGTTTATTTAAAAGCACTAGCTTTCGGAGCACTGCCCCTTCACCAGGGGGTTGTGGAGCAGGATCATAAGACACAGAATTTATAGCAAAAGATCACAGTGTCTTGCAACTGCTACAATATTTTGAACAAACATAGATTGCTGTTAAGTCTTTTAACTTTCAGAATGGGTTGCAGGTTTCAGTTCATTAATATGTAAATCTCAGAACTTCTTTCAAGTCACACTCTCAAGATAACTTAAGGTTTAATAAAAAGAAGTGATTTCTCATCTGAGACAATGCATTACAGGTGTGAGATTAGAGTCTGTCTGTATCCCAATCTTGAGTCAGACTGGCTCTATTTTCAAAGTAGGAATTTATAAAATGTTACATGGGCTGACTACCTGCAGATTGTGCGCTTTTTGAACAAAATAGAAAAGTATCTACACTTACAATTCTGCAAATGCAAATTCACCCCAAAGACTTATATGTGTGTGTGCTTGCATGTGCATGAGAGAGAGAGAATGTATGTGTGTGTGGGAGAGTGTGTAAGTGTGTATGTGCATGTTTGGTAGAGTGTGTCCGTGAATGTGATGGAATATAAGCCTATGAGAGAGTGTGTGCATGGTTGTGAGTGTGGGATGTGTGTGTGTGTGTGTGTGTCTAAGTCTAAGAGAGCGTGTGCATGGTTGTGAGTTTGGGATGTGTGTGTGTGTGTGTGTGTCTAAGTCTAAGAGAGCGTGTGCATGACAGAGGGTTTACGTGAGTGAGGATGTAAAAGTGTGTCTGTGTAAATCAACTGAGAGGATAACAAAGAGAGAGGCTAAAAACAGTGGGAAGAAATTTGAAAGATGGACTATAATGTGGAATGAAGTGAACTTGTCTACGTTGGGAGGAAAAATGAAAGAAACAATGCTTTATGTAAATGAAGAGGGGCCTAAGGTGCAGAGGGATCTGGATAGCCTAGAGCATGAATCAGGTTAGCAGGTAAATCCAACAAGTGAACAGGAAAGCAAGTGGATTGTTGTTGTTTATTATAAGGGGAATGGGAAATAAGATTAGGAATGTTTTGCTGCTGTTATACAGAGCATTGGTGAGACCATGTCTGTAGTGCTGTGTACATCTGTGGTCTCCTTATTTAATGGAATATTTGAACGTGCTGGAATGTTCACTGGACCAATACCTGGAAATGGAGCCAAATGGTTATCTTAAGGAAATGTTGGACAGATTAGGCCTGTCCCATTAGACTGATTTTCACTCAGGAGATGACAGCATGTCTGGTCAGGCCAGCATTTAGTGTCCATCCCTAATTGCTCAGAGAGCAGTTTAGGAGTAACCCATATTGCTGGGGGTCTGGAGTCACATGTAAGGGATGGCAGTTTCCTTCCCTAAAGGGCATTAGTGAACCAGATGGGCTTTTCCAACAACTGAGCTGTCTTTTGGAACCACTATAGTCCAAGTGCTGTCTGTAGGTAGACCCACAATGCAGTTGGGGATTAGAAGAATAAAAAGTTGACGTTGTTGAAATGTTTAAGATCCCAAGGAGAGTTGACAGGATGGATGCTGAAAGGATAGTCCCCTCGAAGGGAGACGGCAACTTGGGGACATCATTTAAAAAGAAGGTGACTTCCATTTAAGATGGAGATGATGAGAACTCTTTTCTCCCAGAGAGATGAGAGTCTTTGAAACTCTCTTCCCCAGAGAGCAGTGGGGATGGGTAACTGGATGTGTTTTAAGGTTGACTGACAGGGGAGGGGAGGGTCAAAGGGGAAGTAGAGTTGAAACCGCAATCAGATTTTGTTGAATGGTGAGGTAGGGGCTGAATGGCCACCTCCTAATTTGCATGTTTATATATTTGGTGCCACTTGTATTTTTTTTTGAGAGGGAGGTGTTAGTTGTAACTTTAGTCAGAAAAAAATGCACAACTTGGAACAGTTTGAGGCATGTCAGTGATAAAGCAGTTTTCAGAAAGAACTAAGTGGCGAAATATAATTCTGAAAGAGCACAGTAAGAAAACAAGAATGATTCCTGGGGATCTGAACAAGGGTCACTGGACCTGTGCTGTTCACTCTGTACAGCTCTCTTCATATCCTGCTGAGTTCCTCCAGCAATTTTGTGTTCATTTCAGATTTCCACCATCTGCAGTTCTTTGTTTATTTTTATATAAGAATGTTTCTTTGTGTGGAACAGTAAACACAAAGAGGTTTAGTGTGTTTGAGTACCTGGATGATACACTCATTTTGCTACAGTACAATTCTGAGAGGATTCAGACTTTGTCTCTAATCCAGACAGAGGCTGAATCACTGTAACTGATCATTGTCCACTGCCTCTTGCTGGATATTCGAAATAACTGGATGCTGGAGTGGTCTGATTTAACCCCCTCTGAGTCACGCCTGTCTCACATTCTCAGGCATCAAAATTGGCCACTGGATTGAGGAAAAATCAGGAACAAGAGCAAATTAGATAATCAGAGATGGAATACAGAATCACATTAGCTTTTTACACACCCTGAGGAGCTGACCTATTTTTGTCTTTCGGAAAGAACTCCTGATGTTGCTAAATATAATCTTTGCTTAAAATGTTCTTTAAGCTGTCTTTTGGATCACTTAGACCACAATAGAATTGTGAGCAAGAACGATGATGCCCTGAAGCTTTAGGGTAGAGTGACTCCACATTCAGAGTCAAACGGTTTGGCGCTGGAAAAGCACAGCCTGTCAGGCAGCATCTGAGGAGCAGGACAGTCGATGTCTCGGGTATAAGCCCTTCATCAGGAATTCCCGAAACGTCGATTCTCCTGTTCCTCAGATGCTGCCTGACCTGCTATGCTTTTCTAGCGTCACACTTTCTAACTCTGATCTCCAGCATCTGCAGTCCTTATTTTCTCCTGATTCCACAACCATGTCTGATGGAAAGTGAGAACTGTTAAATGTGAGGGGCGTTGGGTCTGGAAAATTTCACCCCTGTGTCCTACCCAAACCCCAAACCGTGGGAGGTAAGAGTGGTGGGACTGAGAGGATAATGACTAACCAAGAGGTCAGGTAGCTGTGACGTACATAAGATTAGAAATTACCCTGTCAAAATTCAACTCCAAACACTTCTCTCTCTCTGTCTGGATCACACTAATCCTTGTCTATTTTATTAATGTTAATAAGCTCATTGAGATGAATGGAAATGAAATCCCCGTGATAGACCAGAGGGGGTAGATTGTTGAAATGCTATTCCAGTTTTTCCAATCGGGATCTCTCTTGCTCATCCTCTGTAGCCTAATAGGATCAGGAGAGGTCATTTCAGCTGCTCTCCCCTGCTCCATCATTCACTTTGAACTTGGCTGAACATCCCACACCCTGCTAATTCTTACCCCAACTCACACCCTCCACACGCCACATGCTTCTTTCATTACTTTGCCATCCAGCCTGCCTTGAGACTGAAAAGTGTCCCTCAGCGACCCAGACCCAGCCAGTGTTTGACATTAACCGCTCAGTCTTTAATGGGGCTGTGGTCTCTGAATCCTTTCCCTGTTGGTTCAATATTTGGATAATAATGGTCCCATGCTGTAAAGGGACTCATTCTTGAATATTGATGGAGTTCTTTAGTGAATTTGTGTTATCAGCAAAGCAAAAAAACCAATGTGGGCATTGAATTAATTTGTGACTGATAACAACAAATGCTGGAGATCTCAGCAGGTCAGGCAGCATTCATGGAGAGAGAGCAAGCTAACGTTTCGTGTCTGGATTACTCTTCAGCAGAATTAGTTATTTAGAGTTAATCAGAGTTAATCTGCAACCCTGCCCAGATCATAACCCATGCCCTGTTGGTGTAGTCGGCTATCCCCAATCCTAATCTACCATTTCCTCCTTTTCTATTTCTGTTTTGCCTTGATATTTAGCCAATAAATGTAGTTATTAATCTGAGGCTGAGCTTGGAATATAGTTGGGAACTGATGGTTTCCAGTGAAATTGCTTGAACTCCAGTTGGTCTGGGGTGGAGACATCACGGCTGAATGTTATGATCACTCGGCTATAATCCAGAGACTGGGTTCAAATCCCACCAGGTCACCCGATGGAGATTAAATCCATAAATCTGAATGTGAAAGCGAGCTCCAGTGATCGCATCCATCATTGACTGTTTTACAAACCTAACCTGGTTCACTAATGTCCTTCAGGGAAAGAAATGTGCCACCAATACTCATCCTAGCCCTACATCTGACTCCAGACCAAGAGCAATACGGGTGTCTCTTAGCTGCCCCCGGAATGGTTCTTGAGAGACCATCAGTACCAGGGCAATTAGGGATGGGGATAAAAAACTTGTCAGGGGTACTCACATCCTATGAAAAGCTAAATAACTGGAAACATAGAATGTTGGAAGTACATAACTACATCTTTCCATGTCCTAAGTTAATATAGAAATGTAAAACATCCAAAGATATTTCCCAGGCAAATATTGCCTTTGTGAGGCAAATGATGAATGACTTGTTCATGTGATGAGTCTTGGGGAGGATCTAAAATGAGGAAAAAGAGAGGTGGAGAGATTATGTGAGTATCTTCCAGTGTTACTCGTGAAGGCACAGCTCTTAATGTTGACATGAAGGAAATCAGGCTGACAAGGGGGTTAGATCGGGTAGACAGGGAGAGCGTTTTTCTCAAGTATGGTTCGGTGAGCACGAGGGGGCATAGTTTTAAATTGAGGGGTGATAAATATAGGACAGATGTCAGAGGTAGTTTCTTTACTCAGAGAGTAGTAAGGGTATGGAATGCTTTGCCTGCAACGGTAGTAGATTCACCAAGTTTAAGTGCATTTAAGTCGTCATTGGACAGGCAAATGGAAGTTCATGGAATAGTGTAGGTTAGATGGGCTTCAGATGGGTATGGCAGGGCGTCACAACATCGAGGGCCGAAGGGCCTGTACTGCCCTGTAATGTTCTATGTTCTATATGTTCTAAGAGACAGAGTGCAGATATCTCTGAGGTTGTGAGGTTGGAGGCGATTACAGAGATGGAGCTGGGGTCACAGATGCATGGGAACAGATGAGAATTCCAAATTGATTTGGATAAAGATGCTCGAAACATTGACTCTCCTGCTCCTCGGATGCTGCCTGACCTGCTGTGCTTTTCCGACCCCACACTCTCGACTCTGATCTCCAGGATCTGCAGTCCTCACTTACTCCTGGGATAAAGGTCTGACAAAGGTCTGAGTGAAGACCAATTGTTAATGGGTAGTGCGAGCTAGGAGACTGACACCAGTTTTGGAGATGCTTAAGTTAACACACACACTGGAAGGTGGGATCTAGGAAGGAAGGTCATGAAACAGTGAAGTCTGGAAGATGCTGGGATTGATTGCGGAAGGAGCTGCCAACAGCTCAAGCTGAAAAGTCAGTGACCATCAAAGAGGCAGTGCCTAATGGAGAAAACAGACTGAATTGGACCGAAGTCTGTCAGAGGGACAAATCCTGAGGTTATTCTCCCTTTCCAGCTCTTCTGGTTTCTAATTCTGTGCTTTGCCCTACTTTGCGTGAAAGTTAATTAAAAGCTCCGCTAACTCAGCCAGCAGGAACAGAAAAATGAATTAAACTTCACCCAGTTGGTGTCACCCATCGCTGACATCTGCTCCTCAATACGAGCTGTTATCTAAATTTGATCAGTAGGGGGCAAATTACATTCAATTTTCAGATATCAGATTCACGAGGACAGAAAATAAACAAGCTCAGATTTTATGTGTGTTTCTGATAAGTTTTGCTATTGGGACAGGTCACTCACAGCTTGTAATGTGACTTTATCTTTTTCTTCCTCTGGATATTTTGTCTTTAACAAATAACAATTTTATGCGAATTCCCCTCAGAGTCCATATATGCTCCTTCAGAAATTTCAATCTCAAATTTATTTCCACTCCTCTAACTCAGAGATCCAGAGAACCAGCTATCAGTCTTTCTCTTGTCTCTCTCTCTCTCGTCATTTCTTAATAATCATACTCCTTCTGTCTAAAATTAAACAAGCAATCTCCCAGTTCGCTCCCACAGCACCGCTCCCTAAACTTTGCAGAAATTTGGCAAGATAAAATATTGCAAATGGAGTTTAGTATTTTTGTGGGCTTTTCGATGAGTCTTTTTTCCTCAAATTATTGAGAAAAATAAAAAAACTCAACAGAAATTTTACTCATTGGGCTCTGATCATTGTCCCTATATCCATTCTGCTCCTGGCCCAAGGAATCCTACTGATCTACCCTGATCTACCCTGATATACCCTGATCTAATCTGATCTACCCTGTCTACCTTGATATACCCTGATCTACCCTGATATGCCCCATCTACCCTGATATACCCTGATCTACCCTGTCTACCCTGTCTACCCCATCTACCCTGATCTATCCCGTCAACCCTGTCTACCCTGATCTACCCTGATCTACCCCGTCTACACTACTGTCTACCCCGTCTACCCTGATCTACCCCGAACTACCCTGATCTACCCTGTCTACCCTGATCTACCCTGATCTATCCCGTCAACCCTGTCTACCCTGATCTACCCTGATCTACCCCGTCTACACTACTGTCTACCCTGTCTACCCCGTCTACCCTGATCTACCCTGTCTACCCTGATTTACCCTGTCTACCTGTCTACCCTGATCTACCCTTTCTACCCTACTGTCTACCCTGATCCACCTTGTCTACCCTACTGTCTACCCTACTGATTCCTGAAGAAGAGCTTATGCCCGAAATGTCGAATCTCCTGTTCCTTGGATGCTGCCTGACCTGCTGCACTTTTCCACCAACACATTTTCAGCTACCCTACTGTCTACCCTGTCTACCCTGATCTACCCCGTCTACCCTGATCTACCCTGTCTACCCTGATCTACCCCGTCTACCCTGATCTACCCCGTCTACCCTGATCTACCCTACTGCCTACCCTGTCTACCCTGCTCCACCCTGTCTACCCTACTGTCTACCCTACTGTCTACCCTGATCTACCCTGTCTACCCTGATCTACCCTGTCTACCCTATCTACCCTACTGCCTACCCTGTCTACCCTACTGTCTACCCTGATCTACCCTGATCTACCCTGTCTACCTTTCCTGAAGAAGGGCTCATGCACAAAACGTCGATTCTCCTGCTCCTTGGATGCTGCCTGACCTGCTCCACTTTTCCAGCAACGCATTTTCAGCGTTTCTAACCTGATGTACATTGTCTACCTGTCTACCCTACTGTCTACCCTGATCTACCCTGATGTACCCTCTCTACCTGTCCACCTTGATATACCCTGATCTACCCTGTTTACTCTGACCACCCTGATCTACCCTGATCTACCCTGTCTACCCCATCTACCCTGATCTACCCTGATCTACCCTAGTCTACCCTGTCTACCCTGATATACCCTAATCTACCCTGTCTACCCTGATATACCCTAATCTACCCCGTCTACCCTGATCTACCCTGTCTACCCCGTCTACCCTGATATACCCTAATCTACCCTGTCTACCCCGTCTACCCTGATATACCCTAATCTACCCTGTCTACCCCGTCTACCCCGTCTACCCTGATCTACCCTGTCTACCCTGTCTACCCTATCTATCCTGATCTACCCTGATCTACCCCGTCTACCCTGATCTACCCTGTCTACCCCGTCTACCCTGATCTACCCTGATCTACCCTGATCTACTACTGTCTACCCTGTCTACCCCATCTACCCTGATCTACCCTGTCTACCCTGATCTACCGTGATCTACCCCGTCTTCCCTGATCTACCCTGTCTACCCTGATTTACCCTGTCTACCTGTCTGCCCTGATCTACCCTTTCTACCCTACTGTCTACCCTGATCTACCCTGTCTACCCTACTGTCTACCCTACTGATTCCTGAAGAAGGGCTTATGCCCGAAACGTCGAATCTCCTGTTCCTTGGATGCTGCCTGACCTGCTGCACTTTTCCACCAACACATTTTCAGCTACCCTACTGTCTACCCTGTCTACCCTGATCTACCCCGTCTACCCTGATCTACCCTGTCTACCCTGATCTACCCTGTCTACCCTGTCTACCCTACTGTCTACCCTGATATACCCTGATCTACCCTGTCTACCCTGATATAACCTGATATACCCTGTCTACCCTGTCTACCCTGATGTACCCTGTCTACCTTGACTTACCCTGTCTACCCTACTGTCTAACCTGATCTACCCTGTCTACCCTGATCTACCCTGATCTGCCCTGTCTACCCTAATCTGCCCTGTCTACCCTACTGTCTACCCTGTCTACCCCATCTACATTAATCTACCCTGATCTACCCTGTCTACCCTGCTGTCTACCCTGATCTACCCTGTCTACCTGTCTACCCTGATCTACCCTGTCTACCCTGCAACCTTCTCTCTTTCATTGATTTGATCTCCTTGCACTTCCCTTTTCCCCCTTCTTCAATTCTCACTCCTCGAATCCCCACAGTGTGTCAGCAGGCCATTTGGCCCATTGAGTCCACACCAACCCTCTGAAGAACATCCCACGTGGATTCAACGTCCACCCTATCCCTGTAACCATGCATTTCCCAATGCCAGTCCACCCCAATGTGCAGATCACAGAGACCACAGACACTGCTCCAATCAATATCCAACGATCACGTTGCAAAGTGGCTGCCAGGATCAATCTAACCTGCTGTGATGCTCCTGTAGTTGAACAGCCTGCTAAAACCGACACCTGAAGGAAGCCATCATGTGGAGATGCTGGTGTTGGACTAGGGTGAACAAAGAAGAAGTCACACAACACCAAGTTACAGTCCAAAGGGTTTAATTGAAATCACAAGCTTTGGGAGCTTTGCTCCTTCACCTGTTGGACTACAACCTGGTGTCATGTGACTTCTGACCTGAAGCAAGGACATTGGTCATGTTCCCAAAATACCGCACCTCAGCACAAGGCAATGCTGAGCATGGAAAAACCACAAGGAAGGAAATACCAGGAGAATTGTTGAATTTAACCTCATTTAATGTACCAAGTGGTTGTTTTCAAACCTCTGACTGACCTCTGATCTGTTCCAGAACGCCAGGTCATGCAGACTGCAGAAGACACAATGGATCCAGTGGAGCGGACCGATGTTAAACTTTGATGCCATCCATTCACACAGCAGAGACTAACACCGTCAGAATGTTCCTGAGGTAACAGCGATGATGTTAGAGAGAGTATAACCTGCTCTGCAGCTCAGGATGTTTTAATGTATTTCCTCAGGTATTCCCCTTCCTCGATCTACCCTCAGTACATCAGGAGATTGGTGAACCTTTTGTCACCCTCTGAGCTTCAGATTCTGCCCCCTCTTAATGACAATTCCTTAACCCCCAACAATTGCAAGGTCAAATCCTGGGCCATCCCTAACAGGACTGTGGCTGTGCCTACACCACACAGACAGCAGTAGCTCCAGAAGGCAGTCAATGGCATTAAATGTCGCTCCTAAACGTTCACATTTATTTCCCTGAATAGTTTTAAAGAAATTCACTGTAACAAATAAGGATGATTGGATTTGCACTGTTATGGACAAGACCAGACCCCATCGAATTATATTAAGAATGTAGCCTAGACTCTGACTTATTATTATTTTAAAGTTAGATGTAAAGTGCTGTGTTCCAATTGCAATATGATTGGTCAAACTACTCAACGTTAAGCAAAACACAATTTATTTAAACACTCGAGTTAAAAGAAAGAGGAATTTAGAATAACAACTATCCGAAAACTTAAGTAAATAATAGATCCAGTAACTATTGCTAATTAACTGTTCCAATCCAGTAACGTCAAATAAATATGTCCCTTGGCAAAAAGGCAAATTCAGATGCAGATTCTCACATGCAGTTCTCCAGTCCAGGAGGAAAGGATCAAGAGAAGATTCAGAGAGTAGCAGCTAAAAGACTTACACTGAAGCTTCTAACTCTGTTAAGATCTCAATAATCTCTGACGTTACTCAGAAATCCTGATCTGTGGGATGGCCACACCCATTCAGGTTGCATTAAAATAAACCCAAGGCCTCCCGAGCAGTTTACACAAGCCAGCTTCAGCCCCGCCTTACAAACTCCCTTTAAAGTCACAGCACTGTCACAGCACAGTAGTGTAACATGACATGCCTAAATTGGTACAGTTACTGTCCTTTCTCAATCACACTCAATTCTGTGGGCACTCAGTTTGTGTTGATGTCCAATCATCTTTAATCCCATCACTGAAAAACCTCCTCATTTAGGACCACTCTCTGTGTCCTTTCCCTGAATCAGACTGCCATTTTAAAGCTGATAGATCTGAATTAAATGCCAGGCCCACATATAGTGTGCTATATGCTGAGATTAACCTGACCCATGTCACAAAAGACCCTCAAAGAGAGGGAATATGTTTCCTGTCTAATTTTGGGCCGATCTCCAATTCGAACCCCCAGGCGAAGGGAGATAACCCTTTCTGTGTAATCTCTTGGAAAAGGTTAACCCCATCACATCCATAAAAACATGTGGAGCTATCAGTTACCAATGAGGATTGCTGAAGAGAGACCATAGATTGTACGAGTCAGTTTCACATGAAGTGTAGTGAGTCTGCTCACTGTACAGACAGTTAAACCAGACAGTGGCTTATAATTAGCCTTGATTCAATACTGACACGTTCCCTTGAAACAACATGGTTTTATGGCTATTTTAACAAAGAAGTTTCAGTTGGGTTTAAGCAGTTATTTTTCATGCAACTCAACTTCAGAGTCTGCCTTAATTGACTCATTAACCCATGCTTTCTCTAACCTGACATGAGTTATGACATTCTGTTTTACAAGGGAGAAAAATTAATTCTGTCTTTTTTCATTAGCTTTTGTTCCTCTCACTGGTGCTGTTCATGGCTTTCAGATTATGAGCTTCCTGTTCACTGCATGGAAACACGTTCAAGGGTTTCCTGATTAAAATGGCTCTTCATTTGGTTGGTGCTGGTGGAATCATCAGAGCCATTACAACCTGATGTTGGAATGAACCTGGCCCGAGGGAGAGCTCGGACTCAGCCAACTCATTGTGTCTGCTGTAGGGGGCCATGAGCAGCAATTCACTGACAACAATTCAACCTGCAATCCTGTCTACTAGCTCTCCAGCCCACCCTAGCCCCATCTCCTGGTCACTATCCAGTGGACACTCACAGGGAGATTAGAGGCCTGGTTTGAGTCTGCCTGCCTACTCGCTTGCCCTGGTAGCCTGAATCCAGGATCTTTATCCTTTTTCTCTCTCGTCTCTCTTGCTCATAATTTGCTTTACTCTGTATTTGATCTATCGCTGTTAGAATCATAGAGTCATACAATGTGGAAACAGACCCTTCGGCCCAACCGGCCCATGTTGGCCATTATCCCAAACTAAAATAGTCCCACCTGCCTGCTCCAGGCCCATCTCCCTCCAAACCTTTCCCATTCATGTCCTTATCCAAATGTCATTTAAACATTGTAACTGTACTAGCATCTGCCGCTCCCTCTTACAGTCCATTCCACACACGGACCATTCTCTGTGTAAAAAAGTCGCCCCTCATGCCTTTTTAAAATCTTTCTCCTCTCACCTTAAAAATATGCCCCTGAGTCTTGAAATCCTCCACCCTAGGGCAAAGGTACTTGCCATCCACCTTATCAGTACTCCTGATGATGTTATAAACCTCTACAAGGTCACCCTTTAACCTCCTATGCTCCGGTGAAAAATGTCACTGCATATCCAGCATTTGCTTATAATTCAAAGTCTTCAGTCCCAGTAACATCCTTTTCTGAATCCTCTCGAGTTTAATAATATCCTTGCTATAACTCTTCATGTGTCAGCAATCGATTGAACTGTAGAAAATAACAAAGAGTGACTCCATATAAAAAAAGAACCGGAACTCTGAAACAGAACCGCTGGAGAAACTCAGCAGGTCTGGCAGCATCCTTGGAGAGAAAGCAGAGTTAATGTTTCAGTCCAGTGACCCTTCTTCAGAAACACCACAATGACTGCAGGCTCACAAAATCTCCATCTCCAAGATGATGAGTGATGATTGAGGCTGATTCATTATTGTTTCCTCTGGCTTGGTGTACTGAGCTTGGAGGTAGCTCACTGGGCTTCCATGAGAATGATGGATTCCCTATGCACAGGGAATGGGACCTGTCTCACTTGTTCAATACAACACCAAGCAAGACCTCTCCCTCTCGAATTCCAACCTTTGGGAGTGCCTCAGAATTTTCAAGAACTAAAGATTAATCTTGTCAATATTGCAATGGGCATGAGCCATGAGATTAGTCCATAAAATGGAGGAGCAAAGTAAGCCATTCAGCCCATCAAGTTTGCCCCAACAATCAATGGTAATTCTGATGATCCTCAACTCTACTCTCCTGCCTTTTCCCCATAGCCCTTGATTGCCTTCCTGATTAAAAATCTATCTCAGACTTGACTATATTGAATGATTCAGCCTCAACAGCTCTTTGTGATATTAAAATCTCACAGATTAACTCCCAATTAAGGGAAAAATATCCTCCTTAAATGTGCGATCCCTTATTCTGAGATGGACTTAGACTCTCTCAGAAGGGGAAGCAACCCTTCCACATCGAATACTTAAGTCCCCAAAGAATCTTGTATGTTTTAATTGTAAACAATTGGCACATTAAAATTGATAATATTTCCCATTTTCTTTGATTTTTCTTTAAGTATGAGAAACAGGAAATAGGGTGTTCGATTGGTCAATCAGTTTAATTGGCCAAATTGATTGGTCAGTCAGCTTGATTGGTTGGACAGGTTGGTTAGTTTGATTGGTCAGTTTGACAGGTCCATCAGTTTGATTGGCCAGTCAGTTGGAGTCAGAGTCAAAAAGTGTGGCACTCGAAAAACACAGTAGATTAAGGCAGCATCTGAGGAGCCAGTCTTTCAGGCATAAGCTTTTCATCAGGAATTGTTGGAGTCAAGCGTCATGTGATAAATCATCAGGAATATGTTAATGTTGAGTTGGCCATCCAATACTTACACAGCCTGAGGTACCCATGTTGTTTTTTTTAATCCTGGGATTGTTGGTTAGACCCATGAGCCATCAGGAACCATTTCCTGATCTTGTTCATTCCTGGATACTCCAAGTTTAAATGAGATTCCCTACAGTGTGGAAACAGGCCCTTCGGCCCAACCAATCCACACCGACCCTCCGAAGAGTAGCGCACCCAGAACCAATTCCCCCTGATTAATGCACGGAACACTATGGGCAGTTTAACATAGCCAATTCACCTGAACTGCACATTTGGATTGTGGGAGGAAACCCACGCAGGCACGGGGAGAATGGGCAAACTCTACACAGACAGTTGCCCAAGGTGGGAGTCGAACCTGCGTCTCTGGAACCCTGAAGAGCACAGCAGTTCAGGCAGCATCCAACGAGCAGCGAAATTGACGTTTCGGGCAAAAGCCCTTCATCAGGAATAAGGGTCCCTGGTGCTGTGAGGTAGCAGTGTTAAGTTGCTCGTATTGGCATATCTCAGGCTTCAATGAGATGTTCACACCATAAACAGCCCTTCCTGAACCTTCAGACCCACACAAGGCAAACAGAGAGCAGCCAAGGAGAAGCAGGAACATGAACAGGGCTGAGGGACCGGGGGTTTAGGATGAGCCTGCGCGGGCTGGGAGATGTTAATGCCACTAAGAATGAGATGGCTTCTCCATGATTGCGTTTACTGGAAAGTGCATTTCCATGAATTACAAACAAGGTTATTTTTGCTGCAGATTACAGGCAGTATAATCCTGACGAATCCTGATCATAATGATATGATCAAGCAATTAAAATCCAATTATCAGCTTGACTGAAAGGTCAGTATGTAGCCAGTAATATCATTTTTCACAAGCAGTTTTTTTTTTGCAAATCATGAATGTCATCAGAATATTTTCACTTCTCCAACTGAACAAGTCAGATTAAAACAGAAAGGATGACATAGGTGAAGGCACATTCATATTGGATGTTGACAAAGCTCAGGATTTGTCCAACCAGATATTCTTCAGTCTAGTATTTTGCAGTTAATCAGCAATAAACACTGAACTCACTTCAGCACCCATAAAACACATAAAACTCCTTCAAAAGAAAAGTGCAGTTCTTTGAAAGACTCCATTAATAAACTCACTCTGTGCAGTTTTTCACTCAATTTCTGCTGAATCATTAGACTGAGGTTTACAGACAGTGTTAAAGAAGTCACTGTCTGGGGACTAACCAAGGGGAGATAATGGCCTCATGGTGTTGTGGCTCGATTATTATTCCAGAGAGGCAAATCAACCTTTTGGGCATAAGCGCTTGCATTCCTGAGGAAGGGTTTATGCCCGAAACGTCGACTCTCCTGCTTCTTGGATGCTGCTGCGCTTTTCCAGCAATACACTCTCAACTCTGATCTCCAGCATCTGCGGCCCTCACTATCTGCTATTATTCCAGAGACGCCTGGAATAAGTCCACGATATCGGATCAGTGTGGAAGCAGGTCTTCACCCTGTCAAGTCCATACTGACTCTCTGAGGACGATCCCCATCCAGACCCCAATCCCTACCTATCCCTGTCCCCCTGGATTTCCCATGGCTAACCCACCTAGCATATACATCCCTGGACATTATGGGCAATTTAGCATGGCCAATTTACCTTAACCTGCACGTCTCTGGACTGTTGGAGGAAACCGAAGCACCTAGAGCAAACCCATGCAACCACAGGGAGAATGTGAAAACTCCATGCAGACACTTACCTGAGGCTGGAATTAAATCCAGGTGGCTGGCGCTGTGAGGCCGTAATGCTGACCACTGACCCACCATACTTCCCTAAGATGATAGAGTGTGAATTCAATCTGGAATTAAAGATCTAATGATGATTGTGAAACTATTGTCAATTATCAGGAAAAAAAGCTACATGGTTCACCAATATCCTTAGGGAAGGAAATCTGCTGTCCTTACCAGGTCTAGCAAAGAGCTGTGTGGTTGACTGTTTAACTGCTCCTCTGGGTAATTAGAGTCGACATAAATTCAGGGTCATCTAGTGACACCCAAGTCCCGTGAGTAAATAAACAAATTCAGGTCGAGTTGCTGCTCTTGACTAATGAACCTTATTGAACAGTGATCATGTGTGATTGCTGGAATGGAGTGAGGGTGGATAAGAATAGAAAAAAAACTAAAGTACACAAACCAGACATCCCACTCAGACCCATAGTATCACTACCAGGGACACCATCACACAAACTGGCTAAAGAGCTACAGCAGAAACTGAAACACCTGATCAGCGGATCCAGACACTCTATACATTCAACACAGGAATTCTTGGACATCATCAGAAATATACACATAGGCAAGGAAGAAACTATGGTCGCATTCGATGTAATGGCATTGTTCACCTCTATCGACAAAACCCTAGCCAGAGAAACAATAGCCAACCTGCTGGACATACAGAACAGACAACAGGACGGTGAACCTATCAACAAAGACGGCATACTCAAACTACTGGACCTGTGCCTCACAACACACTTCACATTCAACAACCAAATATATGAACAAATCAACGGCACACCCATGGACTCACCCATCTCTGGACTCATAGCAGAAGCGGTAATGCAAAGATTAGAACAAACAGTCTTACCACAAATTCGACCCAAACTCTGGGTCAGATATGAAGATGACACCTTTGTAATCATTAAAAACACAGAAATAGAGAACACACACCAGATCATCAACGCCACACTCACAGGAATCCAATTCACGGGAGAGGAAGAAAAGGACAACCAGCTCCCATTCCTAGATGTGATGGTACAGAGAACACCGAACGGAGAATTCACCACAAAGGTATACAGGAAAGCCACACACACAGACCAAGTCCTGAACTATGAAAGCAACCACCCCAACACACACAAAAGAAGTTGCATCAAGACACTGTTCAAAAGGGTCACAACACACTGCAGTACACCAGAACTGCAAAAAGAGGAAGAAGAACACCTATACAATGTATTCGCCAAAAACGGATATCCCCGCAATTTCATCAACAGATGCCTAAGGGAAAGACAACGGAACAAGGACATACCACAATCCAAAGGACTAGCCACACTACCATACATCAAGAACATTTCTGAACTGACAGCCAGACTGCTGCGATCACTAGGACTCATAACAGCACACAATCCAACAGCCACTCTCAGACAACAACTCACCAGGACAAAGGACCCGATACCCAGCATGAGCAAAACCAATGTAGTGTACAAAATCCCATGCAAGGACTGCACAAAACACTACATAGGACAAACAGGAAGACAGCTAACGATCCGCATCCGTGAACACCAACCAGCCACGAAATGACATGATCAGCTATCCTTAGTAGCCACACACGCAGATGACAAGCAACATGAATTCGACTGGGACAACACTATTATTATAGGACAAGCCAAACAGAGAACAGCCAGGGAATTCCTAGAGGCATAGCACTCATCCACAGATTCAATCAATAAGCACATCGACCTGGACCCAATATATCGGCCACTGCAGTGGACAGCTGGAACTGATAACCGGAAGCAGCAGAGACAAACCACTATAAATGCCGGAGGAAATAACACAGAAGCGCTTCACAGGATGCTCCTAAGCACTGAGGATGTCACCTAGACAGGGGATGAAACGTCTGCAACACAAATTCCCAGCTTGGCGAACAGGACCACAACAACAAGCATCCGAGCTACAAATCTTCTCACAAACTTTGAATAGAAAAAAACATCAGAGGAGCAGAAGGAATCCACCATTTAATAAGATCACAGCTGATTGTTAACCTCAATTCCACTTTCCTTCTCAAAATTACCTCTGAAGTCAAAAATCTATTGATGACAGCCTTCAATCTATACTCAATAACTGAGCATTAACAACCCCCTAGGACAGAGATTTCCGAGGAATCACAACCTTCTGAGTGAAGGATACTCTCCGGAGATTAGTTTAAAATAGTAAATGCAGGTTCTGGGATGTGTTCTGAGTTCTGGAATGTCCAGCTGAGATGAAACAGCATCTAGCTACAACCCCTCTCAGAATCCCGTTAGTTGAAGGTGGCTACCTCTTCACCAGGTAGACCCATGTAAACGTCCACCTCTCCTCAATCCTCAATCCTCTCAACTACTGAACTTTCCTGTATAATATGTGTGTGTACTTCCTTAGGTATGGACCCTGTCTACAATCAGAATTATTCTTCACAGCCATCTATTCACAGATTAGAATGGCCAGACTGAGATTCCAAATAGCACTCAACTGGGATTCTAGAATACACACATAATATTATCTAAAATCTGACTCAACATGTAGATGGGTTAGCTAGGAGGCAGGCCGTCCTGGATTTGTTGCTAGGCAATGAGCCAGGCCAGGTGTTAGATCTCTCGGTGTGACCACAACTGGATTACCTTTACCATTCCCATGGAGAGGGATAGGAACAGACAGTATTAGAAGGTATTTAATTGGGGGAGGGGACATTACACTGCTATTAGACAGGAGCCGTGAAGTATAAGTTGGGAACCATCGTTCTACAGGAAATGCGCAACAGAAATGTGGAGCTGTTTAAGAAGCACTTGTTGCGAGTATTGGATAACTTTGTCCCATTGAGACAGCAAGGAATGGAAAGGTGAAGGAGCATTGGATAACAAGAGAAGAGGAGCTTCTTATCAAGAGGGAGAAGGAAGCTTACTTAAGATCGAGGAAGCAAGGGTCTGGCACAGCTTTAGAGAATTACAGGGTAGCTAGGAGAGAACTCAAAAAATGGACTGAGGAGAGCTGGGGATGGGGAGGGGGTAGGGGGGCACAGAAAAGCCTTGGTGAGAAGGATTAGGGAAAACCCAAAGGCGTTCTACACTTACATGAGGAATAAGAGAGTGATCAGAGGGAGGGTGGGACCGATCAGAGATAGTGGAGGGAACTTGTGCCTGGTATTTGATGAGGTGGGGGAGGCCCAAACAGTTTTCTGCTTCAGTATTCACTAGAGAGAGGGACCTTGTTGATAGTGAGAACACCATGGACCAGGTTAATAGACTACAACCAATAGAGTGAGAGCTTCCACCCCACTGGATTCAAACAAGGGATGCCCACAGTGAAAAGTAAGTCTCAATCCAACTCAGTCAATCTGCAACATTCCCAACGTTGTACCCAATGGCTGATGCACATGGCAAATCCAATTTAAGTCAATCTTTTTGCATGGAGTCAAACTCCATATTTGCCTTATTTGTTATTGTCGGGGGGTTGTACACTGGACAGAGCCGGCAATGCACATTAACTGTCCCATTCTCTCTCTTCCAGAAACTTTCAAGTCATGTTGTACAACCAGATTGGACAAACTGACTTCTAATCAAGATTAATGAACAACCACTTTCCCCATCCTGACCCTGGTTCTCCCTATTCCCTCGCCAAATCTTCAACGTATTCCATCCCATCTCAGTTTGATGTGCACTCTTTAAAGGAACTGGACCCTTCATACACAAGTACCATGGGCAGAAACCGTACTGAATTGGATTAGTGCTTTAAACCATTGCAATGTATTGGCTGTATCCAATGCCTGTAGCAGCACCAACAATGTCTAAAGGGAATCCTTAACTATATTTCTTAGTGTGGAAATCATCTTTTACATTAACACATTGATGGACTGGGCAGAAATGGTAAGTTTGTTTTTTTTAATTGATAATAGCTTCTGCTTTCTGACAACATCACCTCTCTTCTCTACTGTCCATTTTCAATCAGTGTCCTTGCCCTCTATGGGTTTCAGGGTATCCCACTCTGTCACTCAGCCACAACCCCTGGCCTTGTAGTTACCTTGGATGGCCTCAGCCAATGGTTGTTGAGAGCTGAAAGCCGGGGCTTTTCAAGGGGCAGAGTTCAGGACAGCTCTTTCCCATTTGGGGAAACACGCAGCATGTGATGACTACTTTGAGGAACACGTGACAATAAATGGAAGGCCATCCTATCCCATGGCAGTTTGAAGTGGCTAGAAGATAATCTCTACCATCCTAGCACTGGTAAAGCTAATCTACCATGTTTTGCTTGGATATGTGTGATGGCTGATGTCTCCATAACAATTCATCATTGGCAGGACAGTACATGGAACTTGGCACAAATTATTGAGGGAGGAAGTGGAGGGGGCATGGGGATGTAGAGGGGGTGGGGGATTGGGGGAAAGGCCATGGGGGAAGGGGGTGTGGTGAGGTGAGAAAGAACAAAAGAAAGAAAGTTCCAAATCCAAAAATGGTGCCATTTGCAATCTTAGTCAGCAGCTCAACGAAATTGAAGGGCATGTAGATGGAGGGTTTGGATGTTGTAAAGTGTTCCTGTAGCGCCTTCTCCATCCCCACAACTCGGTGTGTACAGACAGTGAGCAGTCTCCAGGAAATGCCCATGTATTGTGCATTATCACCATCTGTAGATCATTCCACTGCTGCTGCCCAGGAACATGATCAGACTGAGATGAGGAGATGGGACACTGCTGGCTTTCTTTGTCTTCCATGAACTCTGGGACATTCCGGCAGTCAGGAATCCGATCGATGACCAATTGAACAACACAAGAAAATAAATATTTAAGCTCCACTCTATAATCAGTATTCACAACACACAGTGTGTGCAGCTCCTCAGACAGTACAATATCCCTGGATAATGGAGCTTTTTAACGTTGGATACAACCCCTCTGCTAATTAAGTTATAGTACTTAGATAATAAGTGAAGGAAATGTTGGTCTCTAGGTTCCAAACTCATCCTTCAGGATGATGTGACTGACACTAAGTATAACAGCATGGGCAAATCTCCATCCAATTTTCAGTGGATGTGGACTCGGGGGGAACAGTATTCCTTGTTCAGGACAGATGGGCTTTAAACTGGCTACAGCCTGAATGCAGTAAGACATGGAACACTGCAGTAAAGATCTCTCAACACACAGTTCAGAGGGAGCTGTACCTTATATTAACTCTCTGTACACTTGCCCTGAAAGTGTTTAGGACAGTGTAGAGGATGTATCTAACCCCCTGAGTGGTTGATCGGTCAGTGTAGAGGTGGTTTAAAAGAGTAGAGAGACCTTTACTGTGTATCTAACCCCATGTTATTCCTGTCCCTGATACAGTGTAGAGGGAGCTTTACTCTAAAATTAATTCTGTGCTGTAGCTGTCTTGGGAGTGTTTGTTGGGGACAGTGGAGAGAACTTTTTTCTGTACCCTAACACTGTACTCTATCTGTCCTAGCAGGTTTTGGTGGGGGACGGTGGAGAGTGAGCTTGACTCTGCATCTCACCCTGCGCTCTCACTGTCCTGGGGATGTTTGGTGGGGGACAGCGCAGATGGAGCTTTACTCTGTATTAATCCCATGGTGTCCCTGTCCTAGGAGTGTTTGATGGAGACAGTGCAGAGGGAGCTTTACTCTGTATCTAGCCCCGTGCTGTCCCTGCCCTGGGAATTGTCCATACTGAGTGACCTCCCATACTTTCCCACGTTGATGGCAGTAAGAAATGATAATGTGGACAACTTGCTAGTAGGCTTCATTTTTGAAGTAATGAATGAAATCAGCCAAGGTGATGCTCATCCAGCAGTCTTTAACCAGCACAGTGTGTGTTTTAGCGATGCTGTTGAAAATGATACTCAGTGTCAGAGATGTATCAATGGGGAATTGTTTATTCTGGTTATTTTCAGATTCATTGGTTTAAAGCCACATCGCTAAAAGTGGAAGATGAGGTTCACATGTTTGAATGATTGTTCCAAATGAAAGTGTGTTGTTTCATGATGGTTCACTTTATCTCCGTTGTCTAAAACATATTTTAGAGTTGTTGGATATTTACAGCATGATTAATCCACTGCCACAGACTGTCACCTCCAACCCAATGCAATCTCAGGTCTAAATGAAGAGGAATTTGTGAGGGATTTGTGAGAACATTTTGAATTTTGGATGGGAGGGGCTGAACCAAGTTGTCTCAAATGTTCTATTCATCAAATTGATCCACGGTTAATCACTGAAATTGAAAACTGTGAGGGAGCGGGTAGCAAGAAGGCAGACAAACACGAGATGGTTCCGAAACAGGTGTTGTTGATCATTTATTGTGTTTTAAAGTATAATTGGACTCTGAACCAGAAGAAGCAAAGGACAATTTCTCACGAGAGAGATTCTGTTGAGTTTATTTTGTCAGATGTAGTTCAGATCTTTCTTCATTCTGTGTTAAAGGGGCTGCTTCATCTCTGACCCAGCTCGAACACTCTTGGGTTCCCCCAGAGGCAGCCCATCGAACTAGTTGGAGCTAATAGTGGCTGGGAGGGGAAATTGTTAGGGTTTTGTCAGCTCACTGGAGATCTATTGAGAGACCCACACTGCCTCCTGCAGGCCAGCTTTGCCAAAACACATCCCAAAAAAGGCAATGACGAGGATAATACCCAGTGTGTGGAAAGTGCCCCAGCAAGGGCTATGGGCCAGTGAGTAACTGACAGCTTCCATTTTCAGTAGGTGCCACAGAGCTCTCTCTGGGCCAGGATTATAGGGCAGCTCAACACCGGGCACCTAGATATCAGGCAAGTAATGGGGAGGGCAGGAGGAGGGACAGCGCAGGTGGTTTTGCTGGGTGGTGTACGTAACTCATGGGAGGATGGGGCAATGGCTGTCTGAAGCAAGGGCATAAGACCATAGGACTAGAAATTAGGCCATTCAGCCCATCAAATCTGCTCCACTATTTGATCATGGCTGATAGGTTATTCAACCCCATTCTCCCGTTTTTCCTCGTAACCTTTGATCCTCTTAGCAATCAATAAACTATCTATCTCCATCTTAAATATACTCAATGACCTGCCCTCCACAGCTTTCTTCTGGATTAGTGGTGCTGGAAGAGCACAGCAGGTCAGGCAGCATCCAAGGAGCAGCAAAATCGACGTTTCGGGCAAAAGCCCTTCATCAGGAATAAAGGCAGAGAGCCTGAAGGGTGGAGAGATAAGCTAGAGGAGGGTGGGGGTGGGGAGAAAGTAGCATAGAGTACAATGGGTGAGTGGGGGAGGGGATGAAGGTGATAGGTCGGGAGGAGAGGGTGGAGTGGATAGGTTGGAAAGGAGATAGGCAGGTAGGACAAGTCCTGGGGACAGTGCTGAGCTGGAAGTTTGGAACTAGGGTGAGGTGGGGGAAGGGGAAATGAGGAAACTGTTGAAGCCCACATTGATGCCCTGGGGTTGAAGTGTTCCGAGGCGGAAGATGAGGCGTTCTTCCTCCAGGCATCTGGTGGTGAGGGAGCGGCGGTGAAGGATGCCCAGGACCTCCATGTCCTCGGCAGAGTGGGAGGGGGAGTTGAAATGTTGGACCACGGGGCGGTGTGGTTAATTGGTGCGGGTGTCCCGGAGATGTTCCCTAAAGCGCTCTGCTAGGAGGCGCCCAGTCTCCCCAATGTAGAGGAGACCGCATCGGGAGCAACGGATACAATAAATGATATTAGTGGGTGTGCAGGTAAAACTTTGATGGATGTGGAAGGCTCCTTTAGGGCCTTGGATGGAGGTGAGGGAGGAGGTGTGGGCACAGGTTTTACAGTTCCTGCGATGGCAGGGGAAGGTGCCAGGATGGGAGGGTGGGTTGTTGGAGGGCGTGGACCTGACCAGGTAGTCACAGAGGGAACGGTCTTTGCAGAAGGTAGAAAGGGGTGGGGAGGGAAATAAATCCCTGGTGGTGGGGTCCATTTGGAGGTGGCGGAAATGTCGGCGGATGATTTGGTTTATGCGAAGGTTGGTAGAGTGGAAGGTGAGCACCAGGGGTGTTCTGTCCTTGTTACGGTTGGAGGGGTGTGGTCTGAGGGCAGAGGTGCGGGATGTGGACGAGATGCATTGGAGGGCATCTTTAACCACGTGGGAACGGAATTGCGGTCTCTAAAGAAGGAGGCCATCTGGTGTGTTCTGTGGTGGAACTGGTCCTCCTGGGAGCAGATACGGCGGAGGCGAAGGAATTGGGAATACGGGACGGCATTTTTGCAAGAGGTAGGGTGGGAAGAGGTGTAATCCAGGCAGCTGTGGGAGTCGGTGGGTTTGTAAAAAAATGTCAGTGTCAAGTCAGTTGTCATTAATGGAGATGGAGAGGTCCAGGAAGGGGAGGGAGGTGTCAGAGATGGTCCAGGTAAATTTAAGGTCAGGGTGGAATGTGTTGGTGAAGTTGATGAATTGCTCAACCTCCTCGCGGGAGCACGAGGTGGCACCAACGCAGTCATCAATGTAGCGGAGGAAGAGGTGGGGAGTGGTGCTGGTGTAATTACGGAAGATCAACTGTTCTACGTAGCCAACAAAGAGACAAGCATAGCTGGGGCCTATACGGGTCCCCATGGCTACCCCTTTGGTCTGGAGGAAGTGGGAGGATTCGAAGGAGAAATTGTTAAGGGTGAGGACCAGTTCGGCCAGACGAAAGTGTGTGTCGGTGGAAGGGTACTGTTGGGGACGACTGGAGAGGAAAAAAACGGAGGGCTTGGAGGCCCTGGTCATGGCGGATGGAGGTGTAGAGGGATTGGATATCCATGGTGAAGATGAGGCGGTGGGGGCCGGGGAAACGGAAATCTTGGAGGAGATGGAGGGCGTGGGTGGTGTCTCGAATATATGTGGGGAGTTCCTGGACTAGAGGGGATAGGACAGTGTCGAGGTAGGTAGAGATGAGTTCAGTGGGGCAGGAGCATACTGAGACAATGGGTTGGCCAGGGTGGTAGGGCTTGTGGATCTTGGGAAGGAGGTAGAACCGGGCAGTGCGGGGTTCCCAGACTATGAGGTTGGAAGCTGTGGGTGGGAGATCTCCTGAGGTGATGAGGTTCTGTGTGGTCTGGGAGATGATGGTTTGGTGATGGGGGAGTGGGGTCATGGTCGAGGGGGCAGTCGGAAGAGGTGTCCTCGAGTTGGCGTTTGGTTTCAGCGGTGTAGAGGTCAGTGCGCCAGACTACCACTGCGCTCCCTTTATCCGCTGGCTTAATGGTGACGTTGGGATTGGAGCAGAGGGATTGGAGGGCTGCGCGTTGTGAGGGTGAGAGGTTAGAGTGGGGGAGGGGGGGGTAGACAGGTTGAGGCGGTGAATGTCCCGGCGGCCGTTGGAAATGAAGAGGTCAAGGGCAGGTAATAGGCCAGCGCGGGGTGTCCAGGTGGATGCAGTGTGTTGGAGGTGGGTGAAGGGGTCCTTGGAAGGTGGGCAGGAATCCTGATTGTGAAAGTAAGCTCAGAGGCAGAGGCAACGGAAGAAGTGTTCAACGTCAGGGCGTGTATTAAATTCATTGATGTGTGGACGGAGGGGGATGAAGGTGAGTCCTATGCTGAGGACTGATTGTTCGTCCTCAGTGAGGGAAAGTCTGGAGGGATGGTGAAAACTTGGCAGGGCTGGGAGCTGGGATCTGGTGTGGGTGTGGAGCTGGGAGTAGGGGCGGAGCCAGTAACTGGAGTGGGTGTGGTGGTGGGAATGGGGGTGGAGTCATGAGCAGGGGTAGTGTTCGCCTCGGGGTTCTGGGGTGTGGGGATAGTGACAGTGGAGTCTGTGGGGGGGGGACGTGTCAGCAGAATGCAGGTGAGTAGCCCTGGTGGGGGCGGAAGTGGTGGCAGACACGGCAGTAGGGGTGGCGGAAGTCACTGAGTGTGTGGCATCAGCGATGATGTGAGGGGCGGAAGTGATGTCACATGTGATGCATGAGGAATTATGAGGGGTGGAAGTGGTTGAGGGAGTGGCCATGATGGACACGGAAGTGACATCATCAATCAGCGTGGGGGCGCCAGCTGCATCAGCCGCATGGCTAATGGCATCTGAGTTGTTTCCGAGGCCAGGGGAATCTTCTGGAATGTTTGAGGAGCGCAGGTTATGGAGGTGGGTGGATAAAAGTTTGTTGTACTTACAGTTTTTGATGTTTGAGATGGAATTGAAATACTGTTTGTTGAGAGTATGAATTCTCCTGAGGATGTAGTACAGAGTGGGTCCATTGCAATTCTGAGAGAGTGTGGCCCTCAGCTGAGGCAGTGCTGACTGTAGAGAGGTTAGATGCCGGCGCAACGCTGAGAGCATGGAGCGGAGGATCTTGAAGGAGAACTGTTGCTGGTGTCTTTGAATCTGTAGTCTGTACTGTTTGTCCTGTTCGAGTCCGAACTCTGCTGGTTTAAAGGTGGTCCGGAGTCCGTGTGGGATGAGTTGGTTACGGAGGCAGGCACTGAGGAAGAAAATGTGGCTGTGGTACCGAGTTTGTTTCAGGACATGGTTGAAGAGCTTCAGGGCAGAGGAAATGACCTGGGAGTTGCAGTGGGAGAGGGACTCCCTGAGATTCTTGTAGAGAGAGGAGGAAAACTTCTTCAAGGCAGACATCCTTACAAGAGGATTCGCAGTAGGGTTAAAATCAACGAGGTAAAAACAATGACTGCAGATGCTGGAAACCAGATTCTGGATTAGTGGTGCTGGAAGAGCACAGCAGTTCAGGCAGCATCCCACCCCTTTCCGCCTTCCACAAAGACCATTCCCTCTGTGACTACCTGGTCAGGTCCACGCCCCCCAACAACCCACCCTCCCATCCTGGCACTTTCCCCTGCCACCACAAGAACTGTAAAACCTGTACCCATACCTCCTCCCTCACCTCTATCCGAGGCACTAAAGGAGACTTCCACATCCATCAAAGTTTTACCTGCACATCCACTAATATCATTTATTGTATCCGTTGTTCCCGATGTGGTCTCCTCTACATTGGGGAGACTGGGCGCCTCCTAGCAGAGCGCTTTAGGGAACATCTCCGAGACACCCGCACCAATCAACCACACTGCCCCATGGCCCAACATTTCAACTCCCCCTCCCACTCTGCTGAGGACATGGAGGTCCTGGGCTTCCTTCACCGCCGCTCCCTCACCATCAGACGCCTGGAGGAAGAACGCCTCATCTTCCGCCTCAGAACAATTCAACCCCAGGGCATCAATGTGGACTTCAACAGTTTCCTCATTTCCCCTTCCCCCACCTCACCCTAGTTCCAAACTTCCAGCTCAGCACTGTCCCCATGACTTGTCCGGACTTGTCCTACCTGCCTATCTCCTTTTCCACCTATCCACTCCACCCTCTCCTCCCTGACCTATCACATTCATCCCTTCCCCCACTCACCCATTGTACTCTATGCTACTTTCTCCCCACCCCCACCCTCCTCTAGCTTATCTCTCCACCCTTCAGGCTCACTGCCTTTATTCCTGATGAAGGGCTTTTGCCCAAAACGTCAATTTCGCTGCTTCTTGGATGCTGCCTGATCTGCTGTGCTCTTCCAGCACCACTAATCCAGAATCTGGTTTCCAGCCTCTGCAGTCATTGTTTTTCTCTCCACAGCCTTCTGTGGCAACGATTTCCACAGATTCATCACACTCTGGCTACAGACGTTTCTCCTTACCACTATTCTAAAGGGTCTTCCCTTTACTCTAAGGATGTACCTTATGTTCTTGTCTCTCCTGCCAATGGAAACATTTTCCCACCATCCTCTCTGTCCAGGCTGTTCACTATTCTGTACGTTTCAATCATGGTCCTCATTGGCCCCAACCTTCCCAATTCCAGAACCTCGAATAATGATCCACTGATTACCTCTCCCAAGGGATCCTCCCTAGACCACAACAGCACTGGTGTGGACTTCCCATAGTGAGTTGTGTGACCTGGTGACTCCCTGCTCCATTACGGTGAGGGTCTACAGCAGTCTGTGTGACAGAGAAGCACATCCAGCAGAATGGACGTGGGGGTTAAAGCTGAGAGCTCAGGGTTGGAAAGGCTCCTAGGAAAAGGCACTTGGTGACGGTGTACAGGAGGGGGTCTTTAGGCAAGTATTTCTAACCTTTCTAACAACGTTTGCAATGAGAAAATCACAGTGCAAGAGAAAATCAAAGTTGTTGTGATGGAATAGGTGGTTGGAGTCCCTGCTCCTTGATGCTTCTGTCCGAAGGGAACTGATGATAAAGGACTTTTTGTGAAAATGCAATTGTATTGCTCTGAGTTTTAAAAAATAAAGTCTTCGATACTATGTCTAAGGATGGACTAGTGTAGCTCTCAGGGACTGAATCACTCTTCCTGCTTATGCAATGAGCTATAAAGTAAAGTCATCAGCACAAGTAGACTATTTGGCCCCTCAATCTTGCATACTACCTCTTCCTGCTCACAGCTTCTATCCCTTCTGGATTCTGAGAGACAGTCAAACTGTTAACTCTGTTTCCCTCCCTGCAGAAGCTGACTGACTTACTGCTGTTGATTCCCACAGAGAAACACAATTTTTTTTCTAATTTATGCATGGGATGGGAGCGTATCTGATCAGGCCAGCATTTATTACTCAGCCCCAATTGCCCAGGGGCAGCTAAGAATCAACCACATCACTGGAGTTACATGTAGGGCAGACCAGGTAAGGAAAACAGCTTCTTTCCGAAATGACATTTGGGAACCAAGTGGGATCCTCTCAACAATGAACCATATATTCACAGCCATCGTTAGGCTCTTAATCCCAATTTCATATTGTATTCAAATTCCACCACCTTGCTGTGATAAGATTTAAATCAGGTCCCACCACAATGCCTGAGTCTCTAGATTAACAGTTCAGTAATAACACCACAAAGCCATCACCTCCCCTGTTTCTAGGTCTTGAATATACTCAACGATGGAGATTCTTACGGGGAATTGTTGGGAGGTCAGGGGGTTGGGAGTGGGGGGAATATGACTTCCAATGATTCACAACCGTCTGAGTTCAGTCCTAAATGATTAACCCTACATCCTGAGAGCATGACCCTGTGTTCGATAGAGAGACTGAAAGGTTGAGGGAGGGCATTCTAAAATTTAGACACCAGAAGACCCAACCACCAATGGTGGAGCAATGGGAAATCACAGATGTACAAGGGGACCAATCTGGGGGACTGCAGAGCTCTTGGAGGGTCATAGGGTGAGAGGAGGTTCCAGAAATGACTGGAAGGATGGGACTGAGGTAAATCCAGGGAAGGATTCATATACAAGGAGGAGAATTTTAAAATCAAAAACATTGCTGGACGAACCGCTCCCTCACAGCACGAGGGATCTGGGTTCAATTCCAGCCTTGGGTGACTGTGTGGAGTTTGCACATTCTCCCTGTGTCTGTGTGGGTTTCCTCCCACACTCCAACGATATGCAAGTTAGGGTGGATTGGCCGCGCTAAATTGCCCTTCGTGTTCAAGGATATGAGGGCTAGGTGGATTAGCCAGGGGAAATATGGGGCTGGGGATGTGTAGGATGCTCTTTGGAGGATTGGGACGGATTTGACAGGCCAAATGATCTCTTTCTGCACTGCAGGGATTCTACGATTCTTGGAAGGTGATGGGAGCAACAGGCTGTGGGCTGGAAAAACTCAATTCATTATCAGTCCTCTCTGCCAGAATGGAATGAGAGTGTTGTGTTTCTTTTAGTCCAAGTCCATAGCCATGAGTCAGCAGGAGAGGTGCAACCGAGAATTACAAAGAAGCTGAGAAAGGGGATATTAATCAGCTCCCTCCTCCTGGGATTTATGTGATGGGCACTACTTGGCTTTGATGCTCTCACAGTTGGCATTTTGTGGTCAAAGGGTGAACCGTGTACCAGCAGCTGAAGAATGGTCACCCTATGAGAGCCCCAAAGGCTTCAGGAGAGATGAGAGGGCGTAGGGAAACAGCATCTCCCTTCTCCACCAACAAACCCAGAGTGATGCAAATGTTTGGCAGAGATTTAAGAAAGCTCATCCAATTGGGCAACTGCAATGAAACAGGGGACAGTCCAATGTCATTTGGCTCTCCCTGCCTCACCCCACTGCTTCAGGTACAATAATACGCTGTGGATCCCATTAAATGACAGTAACACATTGTGACATTGAACTCATCAATGCAGCCTCAGCCCTTGAAATATTAATTGTCAGTGTCGAGATAGCTACACTTTCCTGGATATAACTGCGATGAAATTCTGAAGAGTTGACTATGTACTTTAGCTCCTTTTAATTCACTGCCAAGGTCCATTCTCTGCTTCCACGCGAGATTTGTACATTTATATTAGGTTTCCCACGTTGTGTATTGCAGTGAAAAGAAAAAGTGCCAATTTTAAAGAAGCAAAGGAAAAGAAGTGAGCTGATAATCTTCAAAGAAGATTTATGCAGCACAGATTGCAAATAATTTAACAGGTTTCACACGCACTTTAATGATTCTGAAGGACAGAGACTGTTAGTTGTAGAAATATAAAATGCCATTTTGCACACAGCCAGCACAGATAGTGAAATGGAATCTGTCGGCTTCAGCACAGAATGTTGCTCAGGACTTCTACATTGCAAATAGAAAAACAGTTTTAATCTGAATCACAACAGCTTCAACAGACAGAGCGCATCTGGTGGTTTTATCACATCACTGAGAGAAAGAGACAGACAGAGAGACAGAGAGAGAGACAGACAGAGAGAGAGAGAGAGACAGTGAGAGACAGAGAGAGAGAGACAGTGAGAGACAGAGAGAGACAGAGCTTCTCTAGAAAGTGAGACTGAAGGAAAGAAACCTTTATGTGGAAAATAAACGTACACAAGGCATTTCTGCAATTGAGTTTTACCAAGCCAGTAATATTTCTAACAAGAAGCCCATTTCTGAAGGCACGCATGCATCAATGAAATCCCACACACTCCTCGGAGTAACAATATTAGATTAATTTGTCACTTGACATGTACAGAACAGTTTCAATGTTTCCAGGCATTTTTAACCTTAACACTGAGCCTCTCTTCTCCTTCTGTAGGTGTTTGAGGACATATATATCACTGAGTTGCCATTGACAACGGACAATAATTTTTCTCCCAAAAGACTCCTTTGCCAATCCTGTGGTCTGTTCTGTTTCTGCTTGTCCTCAGCACACTGCCACAGTATGGGACATTGATGCAATATTAGCCATTTGGTGTCGATGGAACAGAAAACATACCACCTTCAGATTTCCTGTCTCTCTATTTTCTTTTTTCTCTTTTTTTTAAAGAACGGAAGATTTTTTGTATTCAAATTAAGGGTGTTTTAAATCTTATAGTTTTGTACAATGTAATTTTTTAAAGTGTGTAATTTTAGTAAAGACACTTGATGCACAATTTTCTGGAGTTTTATTTTAATTGAATTAATCTAAACGTGGAGTGCTTTATGTAAAATTGTTTTATTCTTCACATACCTGCTGGACTGCAGTCACTTCACTCCAGCTGTGGCATGTGGGAAGTGTTGGGTTGTGGAGGTAATGGGATTCATGAGGTTTTGGGATGTTACTCCTGGTGATGTTGGGATTGGGATCCGGCTGGGATGTTTGGTGTTTGGTGATGATGGGATTCTGGATATTGGGTTTCAAGGCAAGCTGGAGTTCATGGGGCATTGGGGTTCAGCAGTTTTGATGATGGCAAGGTTTGTTCTTTCTGGTTCAGTGGGATTCGGGTTCAAGGGGTTTTGGTTCAGTAGCAGTGGGTTTGGGTTTGTTGGGTTACTCAATATTGGGGATCAGTGGGTATTTGGTTTCCAGTGTTCACTGATGTTGGTGTTCAGAACAGTCAGCATTCACAGTGTCAGTGTGTTCAAGTGTTGGGTGTTGGGGATTCCCTGTTAGAAAGGTGATGAAGTTTACGAGTATTGGATTTCAGAAGTCACAAAACTCACTGATGTCAGGATTCAACGACATGGAGGTTTGGAGTTAGGGTTGTTTGTTTCTGCTGCTTTGGTGGTTTAGTAACAATGATATTCCGTAATTTTGGCATTTTAGATCCTTGATTCAGGAATAGTGAGGTGTGATGTTTCACTGTAGAGAGTGGATTATCAGGAGGTGATCTTACTCATTGATGTTGGAATTCACTGACTTTGGTGTTTGGGTATGCCTGGGTTCACAGCTTCTGAGGTTAGAGTGACATTGTGCTTGGATTTTGAGATTCAGATTCAAGAATGCTCGAGATCAGAGTGATCAGAGTTCCGAGTATTGATCTTCGGGGATGTTGGACATTTATGTGTTTTGTGGGATTGCAGGATATTGGTGTTCGTAGTTGGATCTTTTCATCTGGCATTAGGGGTTTGGGGTGTTGGTGTTGAAGGGGTGTGGAGTTTAGGGGTTCAGTGGGTGGGTTGGAGATCAAAGAGTTGTTGACATTTGAGGTCTTGCTGTTAGTGGTTGGGGTAAAGGCATTTGGAGAATTGGAACTTTGGCTGGATAGAGTTAAAGAGAGTGTTGGGGTGTCTGGCAGTGATGGGGCTTAGGGCTCAGTGTAATGAAGGTCAGGAGTACTGATGCTCAGGAATTTGGGTATTTGGGTTCAGGGACTGCTGAGTTTTGGGATGAGGGGATTAGGGTTTGTAATTTAGGGCATTGAGTTTACCTCAATGACTGAAATAACTAGAAAATTGTGACTAGGTGAGGGGCGAGTGTAAGTCCCTAAATTTCATGTGAAATGTTGCTGCTGGATATGTGTTCTTAAACCAACATGGAGTCTATCCCTATTAAAGTTTCAGGAAGTTTGCAATGAAGTTGGAAAAGGAGTGATGTTTAACTGCCCTTGTCACTACAATAACCGTGTTTCGGTGCTTTGCTGCATTTAGTTAAAGGAAATTTAATCTTGTTCACATTTCTGATGTAGCCCTGTAAAAACGACAGGATCAGGAGTTAACTAAGTTGCGACACTGCTGTAATTAATGGTAGGTCAGCGCTGAGCGATGCACTGATTCACTCTCCAAAGTACATGTCCATCACAAACAGGATGAAATACCTCACTGTCAACATGTGTTGAGGGTCCTGACTGACACTTCAGGACTCAGTTCCATAAGGTCTGATGGGCATGGAAATAAAATTGATATTTATTGCACATTATTTAACAATTGCATTTGGTCCCGAAATTCAAAATGATAAACATGTCACATCTGATTCATAATTCACTTCTGGTGTGGGGCTACTAAAGAAGTCTTTGTTTGTGTGTGTGTGAGAGAGAGAGAGTGAGAGAGAGAGAGTGAGAGAGAGGGACTGTGTGTGTGTGTGTGTGTCTAATCACAATCTCTCACCCAGGAACCTCCAGCCTCTTAAATACGCTGCACCATGCAACGAATCAGAAATGTTTGGCCGGCCTAACTGGCCTGTTTCCATGCTGTTCAGTTCTGTGTTCTAAATGAATTGTAATGGGGTTTAAGACCCATGCACTTTATTAACTTCAAAGAATGGGAAGTAATACAACTGTCTCTCCTCTTGGGAATGAATCAGCAAAAGCTCTGCAGGTACAACTCGAGGAGACAAGAGCAGAATACTTACAACCGAATGTCTGGAAAGTTTTTTAGATCCAAGCAGAACTTGCACGCCCTTCAAACAACACCTGGACTAGCGACATAGATAGTAGTTGCTGGAGAAACTCAGCAGATCTGTGTGGAGAGAGAAAAGCATAGTTAATCCTTTGTTCTGTTGTGATTGCTCTTCAAACTGGGCATGAAGCAATAACCCTGTTTCTTACTCTACAGATGCTGACAGATCTGCTGAGTTTCTCTCCTATTTCAGATTTCCAGCGTCTGCGCCATTTTGTTTATTCTTTTCATCTGGATAACATACACGTCCAACACTCCTAAAACTGCTTTGGGAGATTGTGCAGATATTAGCAACAATGTGACTGTGTCTGAGTGTAATATTTTATTCTGGAGATGGAAAGTATTCTGTTGTCCAGCTGTTACTTATCAAACATAGAAAATCGACAAAGCAAATGATAGGAATGGAAATGGTTAAACCATTGGGAGAATATGTACTCCATTGATTCCCACTTGCATCCAAGTGACCCTCAATGAACGGGGCCTCATGAACACCAGGTAAGGAGATCAGGAATGTGCACGTTACACCTCAATGGCGTGGTCTCCTTAATGTTCCTGAAAGCTTTCATGGTCCTTGAATGATGATGTGGAGACCTCAGCGTGAAAACAGAACCATGTGCCGGGCGCTCATTACCCCAACTAAGCATTAAGCTGTGAATTCCTTGTTTAGATGACAGTCTGTACCTGACTGGGAATCTGTTGTTATTTGGAGAGTGGTTGCTATGGTCTGGTGATGGAGGAGGCCACATCAGGTGCAGCAGATCCAATTGCCACCAGGACAGAACCGCACTGGTCCTCATCTACCACCCCACCAACCTCCATATACATCGTGTCATCCGTCGTCATTTCCGCCACCTCCAAATGGACCCCACCACTGGAGATATATTTCCCTCCCCTTCCCTGTCAGCGTTCCGAAAAGACCACTTGTGACTCCCTCGTCAGGTCCACACACCCCCACCAACCTAACCTCCACTCCCGGCACCCTGCAATCTTCTTCCTGATCTCTCCGCCCCCACCCCCACTCCTGCCTATCACCCTCACCTTAACCTTCTTCCACCTATCGCATTTCCAACGCCCCTCCCCCAAGTCCATCCTCCCTACCTTTTATCTTAGCCTGCTTGGCACACCCTCCTCGTTCCTGAAGAAGGGCTCATGCCTGAAACGTCGATTCTCCTGTTCCTTGGATGCTGCCTGACCTGCTGCGCTTTTCTAGCAACACATTTTCAGCTCTGATCTCCAGCATCTGCAGTCCTCACTTTCTCCTTGTTACTGAAACCATGATCCCATCTATGTTCCCCTGTCAGGTGAACCGTTTATACACAGAAACATAAAAAAAGGAGTCTGGAGGCCATTCAGCCCATGAAGCCTGCTACACCATTCAATGTGATCACGGATGATCATCTGATTCAGTCCCCTGTGTAGCAGTTGTGACAATTCCAGCTGACTATTCCTCATAAAATTGGTTAAGACATAGGAGTGGAAGTAAGGCCATTCGGCCCATCAGTATGAGTATCCTGACTGGGGCAGTTAATCTGGTTCAATTAGAGAGCCCTGGCTGATATAAAAGGGTCAGTGTCAGGAAACTTAGACTGCAGGAATACCTGACTCACTGACAGCCAGTGCTATTGTCAAAGGCTATGCATTTGTCAATAAAGGGATGATTGATGATGGAATACCAGTCTGTGAAAAGTTATTTCGCCCTGTTCCTGCTTTCTCCCCTTACCTCCAAGAACCCTTTTCTCAGCATCTAAACTCAAGGTTGTTATATCCGTGTTTCTGATCAGCTGTCTGAGAACACAAGCCCCTCAGGCAGTTAGGTGGGTTACATGGAAACTTCACAAACAGGCACTGAACACCTTTCTGCATTGAATGCAGCTGTGTGTATGACACACACACAACAGAATCGTCCTAGTTCGTGTGTCCTATGTGCTGCCTGTGAAAACCCAATAGCCTCCGGGTACACCCGCAGGAGTGTGGTCGGCCAATTACTCAACCCATCAGGCTCTGAAGTGGACACCCGCAGTGGTATTTCTTGTGTCTAAGGACCAAGCAGAGTCAGGCAGGTCCATGGCACAGGGAGCTGTGACCGCTGCCAATTAAAGCAATGTGAGAACGGAACCACCCAGGTTCTTCTAGTGCAGTGGAATTGTCTCTGCCTCTGGCCCAGGAAACCCCAGTTCAAGCTGCTCTGGTGGTGTGTGACAGCATCACTGGACAGATTGGTTAAAAAATGTCTAGGACCGAAGCAACACACACCCAAACCTGAGATAGATCAGGCAGACATTGGCATTGTGAGTTTCGCTACAATACAGGGGACTACAGTGGATCAAGATGGGGCAGCACAGTGGTTAGCACTGATGCCTCACAGCACCAGGAATGCAGGTACAATTCCACCCAAGGATGACTGTCTGTGTGGAGTTTGCATGTTCTCCCCGTGTCTACATGTGTTTCCTCCCACAATCCGAAGATGAGCAGGTTGGGGTGGAGTGACCCAGAGTGTCCAGGGATGTTTGAGTTAGGTAGATTAGCCAAGGGGAATGCAGGGCTTTGGGGATGGGGTAGAGGGTGGGTCTGGATGGAAGGTCGGTGTGGACACAATGGGCCAAATGGCCTGCTTTCACATTTTAGCAATTCTATATATAAAAAAAGAAGGCAGCTCCCACCACCTTCTCAAGGGCAGCTAAGGACGGGCAAGAAAATTCGGCCCAGCCAGCGATACCCATGTCCCACGAGTGATTAGAACAAACTTTAAAATAAATCCACTCGAGTTGCTCCTGCCTTGCTTTTCATCAGAGAACATAGTTCTTATCCCAGAGAGGGCCACTGTCATCCCTGAAACACTCCCTCACCAACCAGAGCTGGTGCGTGTTACAGAGAGAGAGAGCAGTGAGATTAAACAGCTCACATTCTAACCAGGGCTAATCGATACCTTTCACCATCTTCCAACGTTCATCGGTTTTTGTGTCTCTCCTTTTCTCCACATCAGTTGGGCAAATGAGGTTCAAACTGATAATATTTATTCACTCTCACTCACAATGAACCAGAGCCAGTTCCATTCTAAAAGGATTTGTGTTAAAACTGACCTGAGAAGGACTTAATACTGAATCTGAGAGCATGATATTCAAAAAGATTCAATTCTTTGTTCAACAGATCTGCCTGTAATGCAGCAAGCATTACCTTAATGAACAGAGATGCTTAGACTACCCCTGTTAAGGGCTCGCAAGGCAAAAATTTTGCTTTCATTCGATTATTCAGCATTAGCAGCTCGTGGTCTTATCAAAAGGGATTAGACAAAAGGTACACATGGGAAACATGGGCATCACATTTACAAAACTAGAGAGAGCTGGAAGAGCAGAGATCCAACCAACAGGGAAACTACAAACCAATCCGAACAAAAAGGTAACATCGCATTCTTCTGGGGCAAGAGAACAGCTCGCTCTGTAAATGAAAAGAAAAGAATTGCAGGGCAGAAGTGATTTGATGAATTGGCTCAGTGAGCAGGAGGAATTACAGAAATGAGCTGATTGAATAAAAACATACTCTGTGTGAAACCATCAGTCAGATTTCTACATTAACCAGGCAATAATTGCCATAGTGAGTATAATCTGATTGTCACTGTCTTACTTCAATGAAGCTTTGCTTTTTAGGAGCTGGAAAATAAATGCAATTGTCAATTTGAACTTTTGTTGTAAAAGTCTCACTATTTTACAGTTTTATTGACACAGGCTGTAATCACTGAGTTTGTTTTCTATCTCTCCATCCTGTGTTGATGTGGTTAGACAAGGCCTCGAAGGAAAGTGCTTCTCTAAAGAGCCTTTTGCAAAGCTAAAAGCTGTGTCAGCCAAGCAGTGCATCATTTACAGACCCAATCAATACATAGACTGGTCAGTATTCTACACAGGAGATCAATAGACTGAGGATATGTTATATAAAGAGGTCAAAGTGCTGATGACACATTAATAGGATATTGCACAGTGATCTCACAGCTAAGAAAAACATTGTAATAAACAATTGCATTTCTGTAGCACCATTCCTGAACTCAGGATGCTCCAGACTCATTGCCTTTTGGCTATGGGCAACTCCCAGTTTCCAGTTGACTGTTAGACACAGCAGGTGAGATGAAGGAAAAGGTTCTTCAGTGAAATTTGAGGGCAGAGCTTTTCACAGTGTCTCGAGAAAATGGAAGTAATACTGAATGTGGTGTCCTCAGCACTCTCAGTGATTTTATTCATTGAATTTCTTACAAGGGAATGCTCATTGTATTGTGTTTTAAATTTGTGAGCTTTTCAATAAACAGAACAGCACTAAACCTTGACGTGAGCATAATTTTAAAAGATTGCAATATTGAAGAATATTTCTGTAGGGTTGTTTAAAACATTCTTTGGGTCTGTGCTTGGAATGATTTCAATGGGCTACATGATCCTTTTTCATTTTGTGCTTTCTATTACTCCATAAGGCCTTGGAGGGTGAAAAAGCCCATAATTTAACATTAATTGGTACTGTGCTGACAATCTCACACAATGAGCCTCTAACAAGCCTGCAATGAGAAGCAGAGCTGTCACTGATGTGATTGAAACCTTTATTTCGACATCTGTGAAGCACTAAAGTCTAAAATGATAGCCCTCCTAACACAAAACAATATTTATCTCTGGATGTATAACAGTTAGACAGCCTTCGGTATCAGTTTGTTCCATTTTCATCAGGAACATCTCACACTGAGGAGTTAGAATCAGCAGACAATCTCAGAAAACATTTGTTCCAAAAGGTGTTTAATAAAAACTTTTCCTACAATTCCCAGGTGGTAACAGAGAACTGTTCCTTTCTGTTCTGCTCATTTTTGAGTTCCACAGACAATGCAAGTAATCAGGAAATCACTGGTCATAAAGCTCAGCCCAAAATTATTTAGTTTAACTTCAGTGCTGGGGAAAGGTTTAGTAACAATTAATGAGAATAGAGTTAAGAGTCACATGGTAAAAGTGTGGACTGATTTGAAAGACACAGCGTGTAAAATCATGGCTCACCCACTTACTAGAGTTTTTTTGCAGAGGTAACAGAGAGGGTTGATGAGGGTAACACTGTAGATGTGGTGGACAGGGACTTCTAGCAGTTGTGTGATACACTACCACACGGCAGAGAAAAGGTACAGATCACAGAATAAAAGAGTCAGTAGCAACATGGAAGCAAAATTGACAAGAGTCAGTAAACAGTGTGAACGATATTTTTCATGCAAAGTGGATATCCCAGGGGTCGATATTGGGCTCTTTGCTTTTCCTGAATTAATTTAATGACCTGAATCTGAGGGACCAATCTCCAAGTTTGTGAATGATTCAAAACTTGGGACAAATATAAATTGTGAGGTGGGCAGTGTAGAAGCTCAAAAGGATGTCCATGAGAGCATGGAGTGGGCAGAGAGGTGGCAGGTGGAGCTTAATTTGGAGAAGTGTAAGGTGATACTCTTTGATTAAAAACAACATGGAGAGAGAGTATCGAATACATTATTCTAATTGGTGTGCAGGGTCAGAAATACCTGGGTGTATATGTACAAAAGTTATTACAGGCGTCAGGACAGGTAGAGGGAGATAATAAGAAAGCAAATGTCATTTCCAGGCTTCATAGATAAGGCCATAAGCCAGGAGGATCTGATACCCTTCTATAAGACATTATTTGGTTCTCAGCTGGAGTTATAGGGACAGTTCTGGTTCCAGGCTTCAGGAAGGATGTGAAGAGAATGCAGACAACATTCAAGAGAATGATCAAATAAAAGCAAAGTACTGCAGATGCTGGAAACCTGAAATAAAAACAAAGTGCTGGAGAAACTCTGTTTTGCAAAAGAAGCAAATGCAAAGTGAGAGAAACCTATTTGATTCCGAGTGGTTAGGCCTGAAAGTGTGCTGGAGGCAGGTTCAATTCAGGCATTTGAATGGGCATTAGCTGATGTTTCTGTAAACAATGTAAGAATGGCTGAGAAAAGGCAGGAAATGGCACAAAGTTAAAATACCGGGTGGGTGCATCCAAATTGGGCTGAATAGTCTTGTTTAAGACAGCCTTTAAAACTGACTACCTTGCTCTGTCTTAATATCTTTTGTGACATGGTCACAAATTCTATAAACTCATGTGCATAAAGCATAAAGTAAAGAAACAGGCCATTCAGCCCAACTAGTCCATGCCAGCATTCCTGTTCCAGCCAAACCTTCTCCCAATATTTCCTCATTGTAAATCCACCACTGTCACTCTTCGTTCCCTTCTCTTTCACATTGTCCACCTTTCCCTTCAATGTATCGAGGTAGTTACACTTCACCCTCTCCCTGCGGCAGCGACTTCCACATCCCCATCAATCTCTGGGAACAAACATTTACTCATAGAGTCACAGAGATGTGCAGCATAGATACAGACCCTTCAGTCCTACATGTCCATGCTGAGCAGATATCCTCAATTAATCTAGTCCCACCTGCCAGCATTTGGTCCATATCCCTCCAAACCCTTCCTATTCATATTCCCATCTAGCTGCCTTTTAAATGTTGTAATTGTACCAGCCTCCATCACTTCCTCTGGCAGCTCATTCCGTATACACACCACCCTCTGTGTGTAAAAAGGTTGCCCCTTAAGCCCCTTTTAAATATTTCCCCTCTCACCTTAAAACTGTGCCCCCTAGTTTTTGACTTCCCCACCCCGGGGCAAAGACCTATTTCACCCTGTCCATGTCCTTCGTGTTTTTATAAACCTCGGTGAGGTCACCCCTCAGCCTCCGACGCTCCAGAGAAGAAGGATGGTGACAGCGACGAGAGTGAGATGGCTTGGGGGTTACCTCACAAGGATGATCTCTAGCACAGGAAACTTTCTCTCATCATTGTAACAACTTCGATTAGTTTACCCTTAGCCAACTCCTGTACAAAGCATTTTGGTGCATCCAAGCTACTACATAAATGTGTACAGTTATCTTACTAACTAAATATCATAAACATTCTCTGGTAGCAGCCTGTTCACAGACAGCCCTGTGGGTGAATCAGCAGGATGTCATAAAGTGTATGTTTTCATCTCCTGAGGTGGCATTAGCTGAGCTGTCTAAGAGAACCAAGCTGCTGACTGTGGGTGAGATTACGTACCTGCACGCCATCATGGATCGTATGACAGAAATTGCCTGTCCAGTAATAACCGTACAATTCCCTTTTAACAGCTTCACAAATTATAGGGGAGATTTAAGATTGTTCGCCAGAGCTGAGACCCTCTTATCGGAAAGTCAATAAACAATCAAGTTTAAGAACTTATGTGCAAGGAGCGACCAGTGTCAGAAACCATTGAAGTGGAAGGTATGGCATTCAGTAAAACAACAGCTTATATTACAATAACAAAACATATCATCATAGCAATGGTGCAGAGAGACTTGGCCAATGGCCTTATGACTGTTACATGAAAGACCCTTCAAAGAATCATCCTTGGGGATATGGGTCTTCCTGGCAAAGGTTGACTTTATTGGCCGTCCCTAGCTGACCTTGTGAATGTGGCCAGGAGTTGCTTTCCTGACACGTTACTGGCTGTTGTTGTGAAGCTGTCGGCTTGTGATTGTGACCTGGTGATGATGGCTGATGGTTAGATGGCACTGGGAGAGGGCAGGGATGTGGTACGGGAGATTCAATGGGACCTAATGTTAGGTGCCCTTAAAGGTCACAGGTTGGGTCAGGTGTCACCATAAACGGAGGAGGGGAGAAAGATTCCTGTCAGAAATCAGGATCATTCACCTGACAGCTGCTGACACATCTGCAGCAGAGACTGAATCTGCAGCCACTAGCATTGGGTGGTCATTACACACCAGACCCTGCAGTTTTCCTGTTCATTGCTTCTGGGCTGGGACTGCTGGAACAGATCGCACACACACATACAGACACACATACACATACATACACACACACACATACATACACACACACACAGACACACACACATACACAGACACAGACACACACACACACATACACACACACAGACACACACACATACACAGACACAGACACACACACACATACACACACACGCACACATACATACACACACACAGACACACACACATACACAGACACAGACACACACACACACACATACACACCCACACACACATACACACACACAGACACACACACACATACACACACCTACACATCCACACACACACAGACACACACACAAACACACATACACATCCACACACACACAGACACATACACAGACACACGCACACACACAGACACACACAGACACACACACACATACACACCCACACACACACACAGACACGCACACACACAGACACACACACACAGACACACACACAGACACACGCACACACACAGACACAGGCACAGACACACACACACACACACAGACACACACACAGACACACATACACACCCACACACACACAGACACAGACACACACACACATACACACACATACACATCCACACACACACAGACACACACACAAACACACATACACATCCACACACACACAGACACACACACACACATACACAGACACACGCACACACACAGACACACACAGACACACACACACACAGACACACGCACACACAGACACACACACACCCACACACAGACACACACACACACAGACACACACACACAGACACACACACATACACACACACACAGACACACACACAGACACACTCACAGACACACGCACACACACAGACACACAGACACATACACAGACACACGCACACACACACAGACACACGCACACACATGCACACACGCGCACACAGCCACTCACACAGACACACACAGACACACACACAGACACACGCACACACATGCACACACATGTACACACGCACACAGACACACGCACACACATGCACACACACACAGACACACACAGACACAAAGACACACACACAGACACACGCACACACATGCACACACACGCACACAGACACGTGCACACACATACACACATACACACACAAACACGCGTACACACACACACACAGGCACACGCACACACATGCACACACACGGACACAGACACACACAGACACACGCACACACATGCACACACACGCACACAGACACACAACAGACACGTGCACACACATGCACACATGCACACACGCACACACAAACACACGTACACACACACACAAACAAACACACAGACAGACACAGACACACACACAGACACACACACACAAACAAACACAGACGTGCACTCACTCACACATACGCTCACACACATGCACACCCACAGACACGCACATACTCACAGACACACAAACTCACACACAAACAGATATGCACACACTCACACACACGCAGACACACACTCACAGACACACACACAGTCACAGACACACACTCTCACACACATAGACATGCATTCTCAGACACACACATATACACACATATGTACACACACACTCACTGACTCACACACAGATACACACACACACAGAAGAAGCACACATACAGACACACACACGTACAGACAGACAGACACACACACATGCACACACATACACAGACAGACAGAATGCCCCCATCCACACATAATCTCACACATACAAACACACATGTGCACACAGACACAGAGACAAACACATGCACAAACACACACACACATACGCACACAGAAACACAGACACACGGGCACACACATAGACTCACACACACAAACACACACATGCACACACACAGGCACAGACACATACAGGCACAGACATAGAGACAGACACACATGCACACACATATGCACAGACACACACACACCGACACACACACATGCAGACAGACCCACACACACGGACAGATACACATCCACACACACCCAGAGACACTCACAGACGCACATACACACACACAGATGCTCACACACAAAAACACACTCAGACTCTCTCTCACACACACATGTGCACGTACACACAACCACACACACAGATACACACTCATTCACACACAAACAAACAAACACAAACACACGCTCATAAACATTTGCAATGCCACCCCCCACCCCCCGCCTGTTCGCCACAATCCTTGTGACCCATTAAAAATCCGTCTGTCTCTTCCTTACATTTACAGGATCCTGGCGTCCTCCATACTCTGGGGAGGGAACTCGACCTGATTCATGATCCTTTGAGAGAAATAATTTCTCCTCATCTCTGTTTTAAATCTGTCACCCCTTATCCTAAAACAATGACCTCTTATTCCAGGTTGACCCCACATGAGGAAATATTTGCTCTATGTCTACTTTGTCAATCTCCTGTAGCATTTTGTCTACCTCCATTGTATGTCTCCTCTCAATCTTCTAAATTCCAGAGAGTATAAGCATCAACCACTCAATCTCTCTTCATAAGACAAACCCTTTGTCTCTGGGATCAATCCAGTGAAGCCTCCTCCTATACGAGTGCATCTCTCCTCAAATAAGGGTCCAGCCACAGTCGCCATATTTAATTGGAAGGTCACTGCTTTGGAAGAGTGTAGGGAAGACTAAGAAGAGGAATCCACAGTGGAAATACAATGAAAAATGAATTAAAATTGGAGAAGTTCACCCTCAACAAACTGGAAGCACCCTCAAAATTGGTGTGGTACAGTGGCTCAGTGGTTGGCACTGCTGCCTCAGGGCCCCAGGGTCCCAGGTTTGATTCCAACCTCGGGCCATTGTCTGTGTGGAGTTTGCACATACTCCCCGTGTCTGTGTGGAGTTTGCACATACTCCCCGTGTCTGCGTGGGTTTCCTTCGGATGCTCTGGCTTCCTCCCACAGTCACAAAGATGTGCAAATCAGGTGAATTGGCCATGCTAAATTGCTCATAGTGTTAGGTGCATTAGTCAGAGGGGGTGGGTTACTCTTCAGAGGGTCGGTGTGGACTGGCTGGGCCGAAGGGCCTGTTTCCTCACTGTAGGGAATCTAATCTAATCATGTATTAAACTTTGCCTGAGATGAGGGAAATTTGAGTCAGAGTGTGAAAGGATGGGAATCAACTCGAATGGAAGAGTTCATGTAGAATGAGCATTATAGAACAGCAGGATGCAGAGACGATGGTTTTAATGGATATGATCGTTTTTGCTCATTCAAACGTCCTTACACATCAAAGGATGAGAGAAATTGAAATCAGTGAGGAACAAACAGTGAGGCTCAGTTTCAACCAAGGCTGAAGTGCCTGGGAGGGATTTATTGTTTGGTGGAGACTGAGGGAATTGTTGATTCCATTGTGCATTAATTACATTGAGATCTGGGCAATCCCCTGTCTCTAAAGAGCTTGATCTGCAACAAAGTGCTTCCAGCAAAATAATGTCACCTCAAAATACAACCCACTGAAGAGATTTGCCACACAGCTTGTCGTCACATGATATAATTCCTGTAATCAATTGTTAAGTGTAGCCCATTTGAAAACTATTGGCAGAGATTCCTGTGGACTAAAACTGGACAACAAACACAAAACCTTCCATCAGGCTTGAGAATTTTATGCCAAAGTTTATAAAACTATCTCATTCAAAGGAAAGAGAAAAGACACATGTTGATTGCTGTAAGTTTAATTAGATTGACTGTGTGATATGCATCTTTAAAGGTCCTGTAATGGTCGGACCAGAATTTTCCAATTAATGCTATTGTTGGAATATTAAAGAAACCTGCTGCATTATTTACTGTTTTCTAGTTGTTGATGTAGGTATTTCCAACATAAAATAACAAAAACTTTCAAAAAACAAGGAGATTGGTCACAAAGCAAGCTCCAAAGTTAGATATACCAAGTCTAAAATATGTGAGTGAGAGCATTGGGATTGTGTAAATGTATAACCAGACTTGTATGGATTTATATCATCCTCCCTGAATAGTTGCCATAAAGCTGAAAATTACTGCTCCCGACAGACCTTGAGAAACCTGGATGTGTTCACTCAGTTATGGCCCTGTACTCAGTGAGCATAAAATTAATTACAGAATGCATTGTCCCACATTCATATTGAGGGAAGCAATGAGCCAGCTCCCCCACTGAACCACCATGGATTTGGGAAATTATTCGTCTCATTAGGTGCTTTCTGTTCTCTCAGTTCCTGCATTGCACAGATTTAAGTGGTGACTGCTTCAGTGAGATACACATGGATTAAAATTCTCTTCTGTAGCTTTTCAAGTGGTTTGTACAGGTGAGCCATGACAAGAAATGAACACAAAGTGAGAAAGAAAGTCATCACTGAATGGAACATTATCACTGTGTGCTGTGATCATAGAGCCATACAGACCCTTCAGTCCAGCCAGCCCATGCTGAACGTAATCCCAAACTAAACTAGTCCCACTTGCCTGTTCCTGGCCCATGGCCCTCCAAACCTTTCCTATCCATGTCCTTATCCCAGTCTCTTTTAAATGTTGTAACTCTACCTCCATCCACCACTTCCTCAAGAAGTTCAGTCCACACACCAACCACCCCATGTGTGTAAAGAATTTGCCCCTCACGTCTTTTTCAAAACTCTCTTCTCACCTTAAAAATGCGCCCCCTCAACTTGAAATCCTCCACTCGAGGGAAAAGACACCTGCCATTAACCCAACCTATACCCCTCAGTGATTTATAAACTTCTATGAGGTCACCCCTCAACCTCCTATGCCCCAGTGAAACAAGTCCCAGCCTACCCAGCCTTCCTTTCCAACTCAAACCTAAAGACGATGAACACCAATGGAGGCTGGCTTTCTCCACACATGGACATCAGGGTGTCATTCTTGATTGGTCTCCCCTGTCCCATTGTACCAATGTCCTATCATATTCTTGACTTCTTAAACAGTCTCATGAATTTTTTTTCAGTTAGTATGTGTGAGGTACAATTCTTCCTCACGCAGAGTGCTGTCGGCAATGAAACAGCATTGTTTGCAATTTCCATGGATGTGTGAAAACTGAGCCCTGTAAGTCAGTAAACACTTCCTAATCTGCAAAACCAACCCATTGCAGCTGGTGCTAAGGGTGGTCCAATCTCCCAAACTAGGGAGGATGGGATCAATAGCAACATTATTCAGTGAGAGTTACTGGAGGATGAGAGAAGAACATCGAGACAGTGCTCCCTCTGAGTATACTTCTAACCCTCACAGTTTATAGAGGAGACAATTCTCTAGTGTTATAATGTTTTAATCCAGAGACCCAGGTAATATTCTGGGGACTCAAAGCTGTCATGGAATTTGAATTCAATCAAAAAACTCTGGAATTAAGAACCTACTGATAACCATAACTCAATTACTGACTGTTAGGAAAAAAGAAGGCCATGGGACATGACCCTCCCATTAAACCGACCACCACTTGTCAAAGAAGCATTACAGTGCAGAAGGAGGCCATTCAGCCCATCAAGTCTGCATCATTTCTTCAAACAAATACCGTTCCCCACTTCAAGTCTCCTCCCTTCCATCCCATACCATCATCCATCATCTCTGTCCTAATAACCATCCAATGTCCCTCTTCAATGTCTCAATTGAACATTGCCTCTTCCACATTTCTGGGCTGTGCATTCCAGACCTGAGTTATTCACTGTCTGACTCAGTTTTGTTTGTATAACATTTACTTCCTTTGCACATCTTGCTGTCTCCAAATCCTCGGGCATATGCTTCTCAAGGACAATGTCAACCATCACTTTCAGTGAGCACTGGATCCAGACACAACCTGCCCTCTGATCCATAAAGCAGGCTTTTGAATAATGACCCTTTTCCCTTTCTTCAGTAATTTCCTTTCAATGTTTGAACAGAGGCATTAAGCTTTGAAGCAGGATAAGGAATGTTTTTTTTAACTGAACTAATGTGGAGTGACAGCCCTAATCCAGAATAGTGACCCCATGTATCGATAGAGCTGTGTGGATAAATTTATATTGATTGAATGACATTTAACAGTGCAGCTGTTAAAGTGGTAACTTTGAAGTCTTTATTTGATTACTGTGCACAAATAGACAAGGTGAAGAGTTAAGTAAACTGTTCCTGTTTCCAGACATTGCTGTATCATATCAGCTAGGTATTCCCTTTAGGAAAGCCATGGGTGATTGTAGATATGAAGCATTATGTCGACAAATGTTATAACTTTTCATCTTTTCCAATGTTTTTCTTTCTTCTACTGTGCAGGCCCTATCCAAGGGCAGCATGATGGCTCCGTGGTTAGGACTGAGTGCCGGGGATCTGGGTTCGATTCCAGCCTTCGGTGACTGTGTGGAGCTTGTATGTTCTCCCCACATCTGCATGGGTTTCTTCCTGCAGGCTCAGTGGGTTAGCCATGGGAAATACAAGGGTGGGTCTGGATGGGGGTATTCGCTTGGCCTGATGGGCTGAATGACCTGCTTCCATGTTGCAGGGATTTTATTCTTCTTGTAGAAGTCACTTTTCAGTGATGCAGACAGTGAGCTGTGGCTGCTATTCAACAGCAAAGGCATCACAGTCCATCCCAATATACTTCTGGTATCTTATAGTGATACCTCAAGCAGGACACTGGGCAGGACCAGTCAACCCTAAGGGAATTTATGGGGATAATGTGCCAGAAATGTATCCCCACCTCCTCCCCCCTCAAAATGATATAATTGCACTCTCACATGTAAAGCTTGCTGTTTTACAGACAGTTATTTTAACACAGATGGATTTTGCTCAGTAACAGAGGTGGGTTCTCATGGCCTGAGGACACATAATCATTTCATTTAAGGAAAAGGCAGGTTGAACTCTCAATGACCTGAGCAATGGTTCAAGAACAGACAGACTCAGACATGTACTATATGTAGTTTATGCATTTATTCACAGGATGTGAGCATCATTGGCTGGGCCAACATTTAGTACCTGGCCCTAATTGCCCCTTAAGAAGGTGATGGTGAGCTGCCTTGTTAAACCTCGATGTGGAGGAGCCGGTGTTGGACTGGGGTGTACAAAGTTAAAAATCACACAACACCAGGTTATAGTCCAACAGGTTTATTTGGAAGCACTAGCTTTCGGAGCAACACTCCTTCATTAGGTAACTAGTCCGGCAGGATCACAGGACACAGAACATGTTGTCAAAGATCCCGCCCTACTAGTTACCTGACAAAGGTGCATTGCTTTGAAAGCTAGTGCTTCCAAATATCCCTGTTGGACTAAAACCTGATGTTGTGTGATTTCTAACTTAGTCTAAAGATGTGCAGGTTAGGTGAATTGGCTATGCTAAACTGCCCACAGTGTTTAAGGATGTGTAGGTTAGATGCAATAATCAGGTGTAAATGGATTTTGTGGGTTACTCTTTGGAGCGTTGGTGTGGACTTGTTGGGCTAAATGGCCTGTTGCAATACTGTAAGGATTCTATAAATATCCTACTCTATAAGGTTTGTGGTCAATGGATAGTCTAGGATGTTGATAGTGCGACACTCAGTTATGGTGACACTGTTGGATGTCAAGGGGTAATGGTTGCATTCTCTTTTGTTGGAGATGGTCATTGCCTGGTATTTGTCTAGTGGAATCTTACTAGCTACTTACCAGCCCGAACCTGCATATTGTGCAGATCCTGCTGCATTTTCGTCTGGACTGCTTCAGTATCTGAGGAGTCGTGTCTGATGCTGAACATTGTACAATCATCAGCGAACACCCCAATTCTGAGCTTATGGAGGAGGGAAGAAAACGTGCCTTGTGAGATGAGGTTGGGATTTGACTAATCAAGAGCTCAAGTGGAGGATCTGCCTCATTAGTTTACAAATTGAGAGCTGCTAGACTTGATTAGCCATAACACGGCTGAGTGAAATGCTGATTTCAGTGGGACTCCATTTATTGAGAAAGGGGTTAGCTGGGGTTTGTGTTGTGGGGTCAGGAGCAATATAGCCAAACCTCCTAACAGTAGACACCTAACCCATCGTGGCTGATGTAGAGACCTAACCCATCGTGGCTGATGCATTGAGAGCATCCGAGAGCTTACTTGATCCAGTAAGGAGTCAAAATGGAACAAAGTTCAACAGATACCACAACACACCATTGTCAATGATTGGGTGAAAGTCTCTGATAGAGGCAGTTAGCTCCACTACCATCTCAAAGACCAGAGAGAAACCGAAGATGGGATGAGAGTGGGAGAGTAAATTTGACACATTCACCAAATCACTGCCATTGACATGATTCCATTGGGCAGAGGATGCAATACCCACACCAACCCATCTCCCACACCAACCCATCACCCACACCAACCCAACACCCACACCGACCCAACACCCATGCCAACCCAAAACCCACACAAACAACCCATTTTAGCATCCCTGCAACACACTCCAACACCCTCCACAAAACAATCCATCACCCCCATAACACATTCCATCACCTCCCCAACACACTTCATCATCCCCCAACAATAACACACTCCATCAACCCCCATCAACACACTCCATCACCTCCCCAACAACTCAATCCATCACTCCCACAAAAACACATTCCAACACTCCCCAACACACTTCAGCAACCCCACCCCAACAACACACTCCATCGTCCCCCACACACACCATCACCTCCCCAACACACTCCATCACCCCCCCAACACAATCCATCACTCCTCCAACAGCACACTCCATCACCCCCCAACACACTCCATAACCCCCCCAACAACACACTCCATCACCCCCAACAACATAATCCATCACCCCCTCAACAACACACTCCATCACCCCCCCAACACACTTCATCAACCCCCCAACAACATAATCCATCACCCCCACAACAACACACTCCATCAACCTCCCAACAGCACACTCCATCATCCCCCCCAACAACACACTCCATCACCCCCCCAACAACACACTCCATCACCCCCCCAACAACACGTCCATCTCCCCCCTCCCAACAACACACTCCATCACCCCCTCAACAACACACTCCGTCACCCCCCCAACACACTCCATCACCCCCCAACAACACACTCCATTGCCCCCCCCACCCCCCCATCAACAACACACTCCCCCTCCCCACTCATCTCTGTCCAGTAGTCAAGGTTCAGAGGTACTCTGGAAACATTGCCTTCTCCACCTCCTGGTGCTGCCTGGCTTGCTGTGTTCTTCCAGCCGCCTGCTTGTTTACCATTTTTACCCACGTAGCCATTCCTTCAACATCAAGTTGGTAGTGTTTCAGACATCCCAATGCGGAATGATTTTGAATGAACAATCACTCCTGGACCACTGGTTGATCAGGCTGTGTAGGGAATTTGCAATTTTCAGTCCAGAGGCCTGAGACAATATTGTATTTAAACAAAAACATGGCCATTCACAACTCAAGTGTAACACATGACTGATTCAATTGGGAAAATATACGCCGACTGGTCTTTTCAGTCCAGCAGTTAGACACACCATTGTTCTGCCATTCTCATACCTTGCTCATCCAATCGGGACTATCAACATCCTTTCTTCCCCCCACCATCCAAACCCCTGCCTCCCAATATTGCATAAATTCCGACCCCTCCACATTTCAGGTGAGCTCTGATAAAGAGTCATCCAGACTTGAAACATATCCTTGCTCTCTCTCCTTGGAAGTTACCTGACCCATTGTGATCCCCAGCATTTTTTTTGTTTTCAGTTCAGATCCCAGCACCTCCAGTAATTTGCTTCAATATTTTTCTTCACTGATGGACAGGGAGTTTCAGGATTTCACAAGGTTACCCAATGAATATTGATAGTGGAGTCAGTCTGATGGCCTACCCACTAACAGCAACACGCCAGAAAAAAATAGATGCAAAGTGCGACTTGTCACACACTGGCAATATGAAATCTGTCAGAAGATGTTGAAATGTATTTGCCTTTACAATTGGAATTGGGCACTTTATTGATTTTTGCTTTGGGTTTGTGTCTCTCACTGCTTTCTCACTGAAAAGGAAAGAAATCTTCAAGGACAGATTTTATGGATCCAGTCACATTTTTACAGTTCTCCTCCATAATGTGTTTCTCTATTTCCTCTTGGTTAATGAATCTCCACTTTCATTGCTCACATTAAATCAGAATACACTCGGGGCGTGATCTGGATTTGTACCAAGGGCACACACACACACATATTCTGTAACACTGCCATAGCTCGCTTATCACTGAGTCCCTTTTAGCAACAAAGTGGATGGTGTTGGAGTGTGTTGTTGGGGTGGGGGTGATGGAGTGTGTTGGGGGGGTGATGGAGTGTGTTGTGTTGGGGTGGGGGTGATGGAGTGTGTTGGGGGGGTGTTGGAGTGTGTTGTTGTGTTGGGGGTGATGGTGTGTGTTGTGTTGGGGGTGTTGGAGTGTGTTGTTGTGTTGGGGGTGATGGAGTGTGTTGTGTTGGGGGTGTTGGAGTGTGTTGTGTTGGGGGTGTTGGAGTGTGTTGTTGGGGTGGGGGTGGTGTTGGAGTGTTTAGATTCCCCACAGAGTGGAAACAGGCCCTTCGGCCTAACAAGTCCACAAATACTCTCAGAAGAGTAACCCACCCAGACCCATTCCCCTTCCCTATATTTACCCCTAACTAACGCACCTAACACTATGGGACAATTTAGCACGGTCCATCAACCCTAACCTGCACATCTCTGGACTGTGGGAGGGAACCAGACCACCTGGAGTAAACCCACACAGACACGGTGAGAATGTGCAAACTCCACACAGAGAGTCGTCCGCGGCTGGAATTGAACCTGGGCCCCTTGTGCTGTGAGGCAGCAGGGCTGACCAATCAGACACCGTGCTGCCCAAAAGTAGGTTATTGTTGGGGCAAGTGATGGAGTGTGTTGTTGGGGGGGGGGAGGATGGAGTGTGTTGTTGAGGGTGGATGGAGTGTGTTGTTGTGGGGGTGATGGAGTGTGTTGTTGGGGGGGCGGATGGAGTGTGTTGTTGGGGGGTGGATGGAGTGTGTTGTTGCAGGGGTGATGGAGTGTGTTGTTGCAGGGGTGATGGAGTGTGTTGTTGTGGGGTGACGGAGTGTGTTGTTGTGGGGGTGATGGTATGTGTTGGTGGTGGGGGGATGGAGTGTGTTGTTGGAGGGGGGATGGAGTGTGTTGTTGCGGGGGTGATGGAGTGTGTTGTTGTGGGTGTGATGGAGTGTGTTGGGGGGGATGGAGTGTGTTGTTGCGGGGGTGGTGGAGTGTGTTGTTGTGGGGGTGATGGACTGTGTTGGGGTTGATGGAGTGTGTTGGGGGGGTGATGGAGTGTGTTGTTGGGGGGGTGATGGACTGTGTTGGGGGTTGATGGAGTGTGTTGGGGGGTGATGGAGTGTGTTGTTGGGGGGGCGATGAAGTGAATTGGGGGTTGATGGAATCTGTTGTTGGGAGGATGATGGAGTGTGTTGTTTGGGGATGATACAGTGTGTTGTTAGTGGGGGTGATGGAGTGTCTTGTTGGGGGGGTGTTGAAGTGAGTTGTTGGGGGGATGATGGAGCATGTTTTAGGGGGATGATGGAGTGTGTTATTGGGGGTAATGGAGTGTGTTGTTGGGGGTAATGGAGTGTGTTGTTGGGGGGTAATGGAATGTGTTGTTGGAGGGTTGATGGAGTGTGTTGTGGGGGGGTGATGGAGTGTGTTGTGGGGGGGTGATGGAGTGTATTGTTGGGGGGGTGATGGAGTGTGTTGTTTGGGGGGTGATGGAGTGTGTTGTTGGGGGCGTGATGGAGTGTTTTGTTGGTGGCGTGATGGAGTGTGTTGTTGGGGTTTGATGGAGTGTGTTGTTGGGGGGTGATGGAGTGTGTTGTTGGGGTTTGATGGAGTGTGTTGTTGGGGTTTGATGGAGTGTGTTGTTGGGGGGTGATGGAGTGTGTTGTTGGGGGGGTGATGGAGTGTGTTGTTGGGGGATGATGGAGTGTGTTGTTGGGGGGGTGATGGAGTGTGTTGTTGGGGGGTGATGGAGTGTGTTGTTGGGGGGGATGGAGTGTGTTGTTGGGGGGGATGGAGTGTGTTGTTGGGGGTTGATGGAGTGTGTTGTTGGGGGGGTTGATGGAGTGTGTTGGTGGGGGTGATGGAGTGTGTTGTTGGGGGGGATGGAGTGTGTTGTGGGGGGTGATGGAGTGTGTTGTTGCGGGGTTGATGGAGTGTGTTGTTGGGGGGATGATGGAGTGTGTTGTTGGGGGGGTGATGGAGTGTGTTGTTGGGGGTTGATGGAGTGTGTTGTGGGGGGGTGATGGAGTGTGTTGTTGGGGGGTTGATGGAGTGTGTTGTTTGGGGGGTGATGGAGTGTGTTGTTGGGGGGTGATGGTGTGTGCTGTTGGGGGGTTGATAGAGTGTGTTGTTTGAGGGGTGATGGAGTGTGTTGTGGGGGGGTGATGGAGTGTGTTGTTTGGGGGGGGATGGAGTGTGTTATTGGTGGGGGTGGAGTGTGTTGTTTGGGGGGTGATGGAGTAGGTTGGGGGTTGAAGGAGTGTGTTGTTGGGGGGGTGATGGAGTGTGTTGTTGGGGGGTTGATGGATTGTGTTGTTGGGGGGTTGATGGAGTGTGTTGGTGGGGGGGATGGAGTGTGTTGTTGGGGGGGTGATGGAGTGTGTTGTTGGGGGGTTGATGGAGTGTGTTGGTGGGGGGGATGGAGTGTGTTGTTGGGGGGGATGGAGTGTGTTGTGGGGGGTGATGGAGTGTGTTGTTTGGGGGGTGAAGGAGTGTGTTGTTGGCGGGGTGATGGAGTGTTTTGTTGGGGGGGTGATGGAGTGTTTTGTCAGGGAAGTGATGGAGTGTGTTGTTGGGGGGGTGATGGAGTTTTGTTGGGGGGTGATGGAGTGTGTTGTTGGGGGGATGATGGAGTGTGTTGTTTGGGGGGTGATGGAGTAGGTTGGGGGTTGAAGGAGTGTGTTGTTGGGGGGGATGGAGTGTGTTGTCGGGGGTGATGGAGAGTGTTGTTGGGGGGTGATGGAGTGTTTTGTCGGGGAAGTGATGGAGTGTGTTGTTGGGGGGGTGATGGAATTTTGTTGGGGGGGTGATGGAGTGTGTTGTGGGGGGTGATGGTGTGTGTTGTTGGGGGGTGATGGTGTGTGTTGTTGGGGGATGATGGAGTGTGTTGTTGGGGGGGTGATGGAGTGTGTTGTTGGGGGGTGATGGAGTGTGTTGTTGGGGGGTGATGGTGTGTGTTATTTGGGGGTGATGGTGTGTGTTGTTGGTGGGTGATGGAGTGTGTTGTTGGGGGGTGATGGTGTCTGTTGTTGTGGGGTCATGGTGTGTGTGATTTGGGGGTGATGGTGTGTGTTGTTGGGGGGTCATGGTGTGTGTTATTTGGGGGTGATGGTGTGTGTTGTTGGGGGGTGATGGTGTGTGTTGTTGGGGGGTGATGGTGTGTGTTATTTGGGGGTGATGGTGTGTGTTGTTGGGGGGGTGATGGAATGTGTTGTTGGGGGGTTGATGGTGTGTGTTGTTGGGGGGTGATAGAGTGTGTTGGGGGGTGATGGTGTGTGTTGTTGTGGGGTCATGGTGTGTGTTATTTGGGGGTGATGGTGTGTGTTGTTGGGGGGTGATGGTGTGTGTTGGGGGGGTGATGGAATGTGTTGTTGGGGGGTGATGGAGTGTGTTGTTGGGGGGTGATGGAGTGTGTTGTTGGGGGGGTGATGGTGTGTGTTGTTTGGTGGGAGGGGCGATGGAGTGTGTTGTTGGAGGGGAGGGGTGATGGATGACTGACAGATGTATCAGGCTTTTGGCTGTTTGATATCAGCCTATGATGTGCCTGGAGTACCGTTGCTCGGCAAGTCATTGCCTCTTAAATATATGCCGAGGCTGCACCTCTAACAAAGGAAGGTAACCATATGGCTTCAAAACTGGACTGTGTCCCTGCCAGGACATAATGACCCCCTCTCTCTGTAGCCAATGTACCTCAGACAGCCCTGAGCTGGCCAGGAGCTTCACAAGCTGGGTATTGGTTTCGCCATCCAACACAAAACTGGAACAGTTGATGCAGGTTCTACTGCTCTGGGAAACACTAGCCTAACAACAACAGAAAACAGTGACTCCTCCTGTTGGCTGGCAGCAGACCAGAGGTGACAGCAGCTTGGGGTAGGGGACAATGCCAGGAGCAGCACTCACAATGACAGGTAGCTTCATGCCTTTAACAATCACAAAAGGAGCATTCCATTGAGACCGTCCATCAGAATGAGATTACTTGCTGCCTGTATCTCATCCTTCATTAATAGGATGGATTCCAGATTCTGGATTCTAGTCGGAACAACTCAATATGATTTAAGAAATTGAATCTGTTTCATTTGTGTTTTGTATAATTTCTGATGGAATCACTGAGAATTACAGTCAATTACAGTTTGAGACTAAAACTGACCCTTATTTTTAATAGCACCTCATCCCCATAAAACAGGGCAGTAAGAAATAAATGGTTTTCCAACATTGGACCTCCTGAACATCAGAAATTTAAATCACTTCCTTTCTCCACCAAGAGGAAGCTTTCAATTGAGAATTCTTTTTCGTTAAGTGCTTCATAGAGAGCCAGGGGGCCAAGGAATGAGATTGGTTTCTAAGATTTAGTGTCTTTCATTAGTCAGGGAAATATTACCTTTACCCCGACTTCACTTTGACTATTATTGATTCCACCACATACCTTCATTTGCAAAAGAGCTGAATATTATTTTGATCTCCTTTCAACAATTTTGATGAGATTCTGACCTTGAAAGTGTTTTTTGCAACCTATTCATGATAGGAGATGGTCCTCTCTCTAGCCTATCCATCTCTTGCTGTTAGTCCTTTCGGTCTGTAACTTTGACTGTAGTTTTTTTTTTGAAAGCATAGAGCATTAGCACTGTCATATTGAAAGCTTTTCCTATTTCAGATCATCAGCATTAACACTGAGCTCAGCTGGGCTGTAGCTTCCTATAGAGTACAGCTCCCTGGACCTTGAGTTTCTGAACCCAGGATTCAGGCAGAGTCTGATCTGACATTTCAGCCCACTTGCAGCTCAAAGAAATCTAGCTGATTCCTTGTTGCTGATGTACAGTCTGCTCGGTATGTACATGATGTACAGTCTGCTCGGTATGTACATGATGTACAGTCTGCTCGGTATGTACATACCTACTCTGATTAGAAGTACTGTTTTTCAAACTTATTTCAAATCAGATCCTTACGATCAAGAGAAGAGGAAACTTTACTCCTTCAGGACATGTTGTCTTGTGACCCAGATATCGGTGAAATATCAGCATTTAAATCATGTACCAATACATCTCCTCTCTCTCTCTCACACACACACACTGTAATCCTCCTTGTCAATCTTTAGCTTGTCCTCCCACACATTATTCATTGTGTCTATTGCTTGTCTCTCACTCTCTATCTCATACTTTTACACTGTTATTGAACCACACTGTAACACACTTGACTTTCAGTGATCCAGGGAGAAATCATCAAAGTGCTTCAGGAACATTTCATATATAAACATCCTCTCACCAGCCACAACCTTCAACCATTTACCCCATAAACATCAGTTAACAAACTGTTTACTTCAGGATAATGAATTGTGAATTGTTTTGCATTATAAACAACTGAATATTTCACTTCAACATACCAATCACTCAGCAAAATACCTCACCACACCATCAAGGGCTCGAAGATTACATTACTCTGCATCCCATTATATATACTCACACACACACACATGTATAGTCACATATATAAACACACATATACACAAACATGCACATGAACACACGCAAACTCACCTGCGAACATATGCAAACACATATGAGCACACATACATGCACAAACACACACAAATATGCACATATGACTATACACAATGCACACATGAACACAAAAATACTTACCTGAAATCACAGATACACATGAACGCAAACATGGTTAATGAATCAGAACTGCAAACATTCTGTGGGTGTACGTCCATCCAACACAAACAGGAGGGTTCAGCCCATTTCTAGATATTAGAAAACTTCTAGATGATTCTTAACCACTGAATCCTCATTGTAAGGTCAGTCTGAATCAGGCAATGACCAGTATTCTGTGCTGAATTTTTAAAAATTGATTAATCTGCAAAACATCCATAATCACACTTGAACTCCCATTTTCCCTAACTCTGTAGGAGCTTTAGAACTGAGATCAGGGATATGTGACAGAGTTTGAACTCTTCAGCAAAAATACGAGAGAACCTCTTCCATGGAATTAGTGTAACTGATGAGGAGGGTGATGGTCCACTATGGCCCAGTCATGGCCAGTTATTGTGGTTAAGGAACTTTCTTATTCTCTGGACTAGGAATGGCTCTGTCAATAACTTAAAAGAAAATGTAACCACATTTATAAGGGCAAAACACCAAAAGCAGGCCATTCAGCCCATCGAGCTTGTTCTGCCATTCAATAAGATTACATGGATAACTGGTTACATTTTTGTTTTCCTAAACTTGCATTAAAATCCAGGGTACCACCAAAAACTCCTTTCCTCCCCAGTCTGGGGCTATGTCTGACTCAACTGCCTATAAAATAACCAACAGTTCAATGCCTTCAGAAGTAACTCAGCAGGATACTTATTTGAGCCCCCCAGGTAAACCAGGAATGGTTAACTGTCCCCACCTCCTGAAAGTGATGAACAAAACACTGAATATTTGTTCTGAACAATGAGTGACTGACTGATGTCTGCACAGCTCTTCCCAAAAGTGCTCCTGGAATTCCTCAGAATGGTTGCACTGGACTCACAGATTAGATTCCCTACAATGTGGAAACAGGCCCTTCGGCCCAACAAGTCCACACCGACCCTCTGAAGAGTAATCCACCCAGACCCATTTCCCTCTGATTAATGCACCTAACACTATGGGTAATTTAGAATGGCCAGTCCACCCTAACCTGCACTTCTTTAGATTGTGAGAGGAAACCTACACTGACATGGGGAGAATGTGCAAACTCCACACAGTCACCCGAGGCTGGTTTCGAGCCTGTGCCCCTGGCACAGTGAGGCAGCAATGTTAACCACTGAGCCATCGTTGCTGCCCCAGGACAGATTGTGACCCACTAGCTGGACCTCCTTACTGAGAGCACCCCACCTGGATGCCTGACGTGTGGAGTCCCCTGGATATTGGAGGCTGCCCCTGACCTAATGAGCTGGGAGCCCCTGGCTGACAGCTCCCTCCCTGGACATCCCTGCTCCTCTAATACTCCAAGTCATGGGCGTTTGCTTAAAGCACACCCAGTGTCTTTGCGTCTGGTCCACGGTGCAGGTATGATGTTGACAGAACTTGGTGACATACAGTACAATGACGACTCCCTTGACCACTCCCTGTTAATAAGGCAGGCACACACTCGTTCTAAACTGTGAGGTGATACAGCAGCAATACGGGCCTTTCCGGTCTGGCTGAGGAGGCAAAGTACAAAAGGCCAAGGCAGAGGAATGCTGTGAGGAACGGGGAGTGAGTGGGTGCTAGAAGAGCAGGTGAGAGAGCCTGGGGCAAGCCGTGGGACCCTCTCCCTGATGGAGACATCTCTCAGCAGCTCTACTGTAATCGAAAAGGCCCGCATGTTCCAGACCTCAGCATGGCAGTGCGGGAGCGGGCTGTTCATCGATCCGAGATGTGCCATCCATGAGGCTGGCATGTCATAGGTATTAGTGTTTGTGGATGTGGGGCAAACACAGGCCCCGCTTTAGAGTGTGCCGAGATGGTAGTGCCAGGAGCCCAAGATGGCAGTGCAGGTAACAACCGGGAGTGTCCAGGTGACCTGTCGGGTAGTCATGGCGTGAATTCTCAGCATTTAGTTTCTTGACATTTTGGGAGAAGCTGGATTTTAATGAAGGTGAACATGAACATTGTTATAACCTTGTTAATAGGCCTCCCACTAATCTCCACTGAGAATCTTATCTCGACTTGGAAAACACAGCAAGTTTCTCCCAACATTGCAAAAGGAGTCACTGGATCTCTCCAAGGGATCTCCCAGATTTCTCACTGCATTGTTCAAAGATTCTGCCCAGTGCCATTTTATTTTTCTTTATTTTGGATTGTGGACCAAAATGGGAAAATAACTGCTTTAAACCAAGGGTAACACAGTAGCTCAGTGGTTAGCACTTCTGCCTCACAGCACCAAGGACTCAGGTTCAATTCCAGCCTCGGGTCACTCTCTGTGTAGAGTTTGTGCATTCTCCCCGTGTCTGTGTGGGTTTCCTCTCGCAGTCTAAAGATGCACAGGTTAGGGTGGATTGGCCAAGCTAAATTACCCTTCGTGTTCAGGAATGTGCAGGTTGGGTGGGATAGCCATGGGAAATATGGGGCGAAATGGATGGGTGAGTCTGAGTGGGTGCTCTTCAGAGGGTTAGTGTGGACCTAATGGGCCCAATGGCCTGCTTCCACACTGTAGTGATTCTATGAAGGGCTGTGGAAGCAAGTAATTGGAACTCACTGGGAGGTGTGTTTACACTGCTGCTTCGTTCAAACGTTAGGGCAGAGATCCAAGATGGCAGCATAATGTGCTTGTGTGCATATGCAGACTGAGCTCCCCGTGAGGGCTTTTGCTGATTGGTTTGTGCAGTCAAAGCCGTTTTGTGGCCAGGAGTCACCAACATGGCAACAGCTCTCTGATTGGCTCCTGGGCAGGAAACACAGTCTCTGATTTCCTTTATCTGCAGGAATTAATGGTGCACTGAACTTCAGCTAATGTCACCCACCATTGGATAGATGATTTTGCCTCTAACCAGAGACTGATAAACTCAATAATTAACGTGTCATCATACCACACTATATCTTCAACAAGGAACTGAAAGGATTTGGATCTGATGCTCAGAGATCAGAAGGACTAGGAAGAAGCAAACAAGCATCAAGGACAAAGGAGGCATTGATTAAAGTGCCAGAGGAAGTGGGTGAGGTCTTTAATGGGTATTTTATATCAGTTTCAGCAAGGAGAAAGGCACACTTAGAACATAGAGCATAGAACAATACAACACAGAACAGGCCCTTCGGCCCTCGATGTTACGCTGACCTGTGAACTATTCTCACTTCAGAGCAGGGTTTGTTGATAATCTAAGACATGTCAATATTAAGTGGGGTGGAAGTGTTGGGTGCCTTGAAAAGCATTAAGATAGACAAGTCCCCAGGACCTGATGGAATCGATCCTAGGATACTGAGGGAAGCAAGGGAGGAAATTAGAATCATAGAATTCCTACAGGGCAGAAAGAGGCCATTAAGCCTATCAAATCTGCACCAACCCTCCAAGAGCATCCGATTCAGACTCACCCCATAACCCATAACCTTTCACAGAGTTTTTAACCATGGCCAACCTACACAACCTGCACATGCCTGGACACTATGGGCAATGCAGCATGACTCTAACCTGCAAATCTTTGGACTGTGGGAGGAAACCCACACACAGACATGGGGAGAGTGTGCAAACTCCACACAGACAGTCGCCTGAGGGTGGAATCATAACTGGGTCCCTGGCTCTTTGATGCAGCAGTGCCATTCACTGAGCCACCGTGCCACACGTAGGGGCCTTGTGTGAAATCTTTGCATCCTCTTTAGAACCTCAGAATCCCTCCAGTGAGAATAGAGGCTGTTTGGCTCCATGGATCGGTGCTATTGAACTGTGTTTCCCCAGTACTTTTTTCTTTTATCTGTAATCTCCATATTTGTTTGGTTGAATGTGTCTGCATATATGTGTAGGATTTAGGAAGAGGATAGAGATTAGGCTCACAGTTATAAGTTGATCATTCACATTTATTTTCCTTCGAACAGATTTATTTGTTGGTAACCGTGGAGCACAGTTTTTAGATAAGGACCAAGAGGTTTCTAGGATATTTAAGGAATAATTTATTTCATCCAGAGGGTGGGAGGTATTTGGAACTCACTGGGTGAATGGGTGGTAGACACAGGAGCCCTTGAGACTGTTTAAAAAGTACTTAGATAAACACCTCAAACATCAAGGCAATGGGCCAAGTGCTGGAAAACGGGATTCGAATGGTTAGATGTTTGATCCCAGTGCAAACACAATGACCTAAAGGGCTTCTTTCCAAATAGTACAAATTCTCTGACCCTAACTCATAGTTTCTTGTTAAGTACAGAAACCTGGTCAGTGTTAGAATTAACCTGAGTCCATCAGACAGATACACTTCAATATTTTGATCAAATCTTTAAATTTTGTGATGGCCCCAGATTGGAGAAACTTGAGTGTTGGTGCAATTTCCCAACACACTATTGAAAAGAATTTTAAGAGCTTGGTGTGGGGGAAAAGAAATGATGATTTTGGGGAAGCACAGAGAAGTGGAACTGAGTGAATTGTTCTTCAAAAGAGCTGGCATCATTGTGATGGTCTGAATGGCCTCTTTCTGTGCTGTACGATTGTTTGATTACAAAAGGATGGAAAGGCAGTGGAAGGTTGACAATCATATATCTGGAGGGAGCTCGTAACTTTAGAAGTGGGACAATGAGTCAGGGTCTTGAAATGATACAAATGTGAGCAAGCAAAGAGATAAGCAATTTCAGTGAAGCAGCAACTAGTGCTTATCTGCTGTAATTTCTCCTCACTGGGAAACCATACTGAAACAGAATGCTCTCTATAATCATCTCCTTTTTATTCCTCTGAACCTTGCAGTTTCCAGCAATGAGATCGTGCAAGAAAGGATTTCTCCATCACCTTTACAAGTTAAACATTCACCATTACTTACTGCAACCTCTTGAAGACAATTCTGCTCTGTTCAACTAATTCCACAAATTACACTCTGCCCTTTAACAGGACACTGCTGAGCAACTGGGAAATGATCGGATTTGCAACAGACTCATAGGCGTAAGATTTCTCTGTTCTGGGCAATTGTGACATCTGTAATGAGCTTTTTATGGGTATTAATGATTCAATTACCTCATATCAATAATTTTCACAGTCCATATCTTCACGACAAGTCTACAGCCACAGAAAGAATTAAAAGAAGTAAATTCTGTTATATTAGCATTTTAATCTTCTTTCAATGGTCAGCAAGTTGATAGCTACCTCAGTCAATAATGTCAAAGGACATCAGTTTACATCAAGGCTTCAGGAGATAGAGCTCCACGTGGGCCGGATCGGGGAATAATCGTCAACAACACGCAGCCTGATGCAAAACACACCAAGTTGTACCTTAAATGGGAGAGACTTCCCTAATTCAATGTACCCTTTCTCCATTTGATTTTCTCTTCTGGTTTGGATTTATCCCCTTCATTCAAACCCTTCTACACCCTACACTCATTGGGAGTGAGCCCTGTCTGTGTTGGACATTGACAAACATCTCGATACCCTCAACAAATATTGTTGCATTCCTGGGAACCATAGTAAACAATGTCTTCTCCCTATGGTCCCGGGGCCAGATCAGACAGGATCAATCCATCATGGCTTCTCAACTCAACCCCAATTTCATTGTAGTCGGGGCTTGATGATGCTATGGTATCTTGATTTACAACATGAAAAGAGGATCTTACAGTTGGACTCAAATCACAGCATTACAGGAAGAACATGGTGCAGAAGGAGGTAATTCAGCCCATCGTGCCTGTACTAGCTCTTCAGATGGCCATTATGACACAACGCCATTCTCACTGTGAGCCTGTCTCAGATGACTCAGTGAAACCTGGCTCTACAAGGCAGTATATTCCAGACCTAACTACACACTATGTGAAAGAGATTTATTTCACTTCATATTCATTTTTTTAAAAATTATTTTAAACTTGTGCCTCCCTCCTCCTCGGTTCTCCATCTGCTGATGAGGAGGAACAGCTTTTCTCTTTCTACTCTGTCCAGGTATCAAATCTTCACTTAGCTTGCTCCTTTTAAGGAAAGCGGTCCCAATCCCACCTCACCTTCACACCAAATTGGGTCACTTACCAACCCTGGTCCCCCTCCAGATCCACGATCGATTAATTTAAAGGAAGTCAGACTTTCAGATGAGCCCAGGGATCTGGGCAGCAAGGGATGATCCAAAAGCTATGGTCCAACATTGCTGATAAATTGCTCTATTTCAGGATAATGTGAATGCTCTCGTTTAGGCATCACTGGGATAGAGTCAAAAAGTGTGGCGTTTGGAAAGTACAGCAAGTCAGGCAGCATCCGAGGAGCAGGAGAGTCAACATTTCGGGTATAAGCCCTTCATTAGGAATGTGTCAGGCTTAAGCCTGAAATGTCGATTGTCCTGCTCCTTGGATGCTGCCTGACCGGCTGTGCTTTTCCAGTGCCACACTTTTAGATTCTGATCTCCAGCATCTGCAGTCCTCACTGGAATAGCGTGATGGGAATCAAACGCCACCATTCCAGGAGTCAATCAGAAGTGAAAGGTTTTGAAAAGTTTACAAGATTCACGAATTTACCTGTCTGTCAAACCTGGGTTAAGAGAAAGCACAAACCAGGTTTCTGTAACTTACAAGACTGAGAATTTATTCCAAATGAATTGGTATAAAGTTCCAGAAAAAAAAAAGACATGGATGTGATGAGCAGAGGGAAAGACTGGGAAAGCAGATGATTGACACAGGATCTGTCAAGATTAACCTTGTATTAGTCAGAATGTTGCTTCTCGATCTCCTTCCTCCAGATGCTTTCACTTGTTTGCAAGAGGCATGGGGTGACTGGTTCACATTTATAGTGTTTAATTTATTTGAATTGGTTTGGTTTATTGTTGTTACATGTACCTCAGTACAGTGAAACATTTTGTTTTGTGAGCAGTACAGGCAGATCATAGCAAACGAGGACATAGAGATCATAGGGTGCCTAGACGGAGTTAGGGACACAGGGTTACAGCTGCACAGGACGTATGTGAAGCAAGATCAACATTATTGGAGGTTAGCGCGGTCCAGTCAGCAGTCTAATAATGGCAGGGAAGCAGCTGTTCCTGAACCTGTGGGTGCGTGTGTTCCAGCTTCTGTATCTCCTGCCTGATGGGAGAGGTTGGAGGAGATCATTATGGATGTGGAAGGAGTCTTTGATGATGATGGAAACCTTTCAACAGCAACAAGCACAGAGCAACTTGATTATCCAAATGAGATGGCCAGGCACTATTTCATTCAGATAATTGATTATTTGGACAAACAATTTCACCTTAAATAAAGGAAGCCACGCTGATCTAACACCGTGCTCTCCCGGAGAATTTGTTTAAATCTATAATTTTAATGTTTTGAGCACAAGAGGACACAAATTTCACATGATGAACAAAATAAAGCCATGATAACTTGAGAAAACTTTTTAAAAATGGAGCAGTAGTGATCATTTGGCATGGAGTGGTGCAGACAGCAATAAACGAGGCCCTGAACAGCATCTATGAACACAAGAGCATTTGTCAGTTTCCAGCAACTCAGTCTCACCATAGAAAGACAAAAGTACCACCTCACTCTTGTGTTTACGTTCTTGACCATATTTTTTTCATAAACAGCCCGGTAAAGTGACAGGAATACTGTAAAGCTTTTACTTTTGCAAAGGGCTGTGTGGCTGATGCTTGAGCTGCTTGTGTTTCTTTGTTTTTGCCAGCATTTTCACAGCTTCTTCAGTCCAGGTAAATCGAACACACTCACCTCTTTGAGGTAACGTTTTTGTGGGATCGTGAAATTTTCTTCGGATAATCCGAAATTCAGATGATCCGAAATTCGGATAATCGAGGTTCCTCTGTAAATGGGTGGAAGGTTTTCACTTAAAGGTCACAGCTTACAGTAACAGGAAAGCTTAACAGTAACAGGAAATAAATTGGTTGTCATCAAGCGTGACATGCTTTTCTCTGCAGAGAGCAAAACAAATCCCATTCTCCTCCAGAAGTTTGATGGTTTCTGCCAGACATCCAGATCCCTCGACTGTTCCGTTCTCTCGGAACCAATTGCTGGCAGCAGAAGGCCTTTGTCATTAATAATTGATTACTAACCCACGGACCAATCAGTTACTAGTTGCTGGCCGACTCTGGATTAGTGGTGCTGGAAGAGCACAGCAGGTCAGGCAGCATCCACGGAGCAGCGAAATCGACGTTTCGGGCAAAAGCCCTTCATCAGGAATAAAGGCAGTGAGCCTGAAGCGTGGAGAGATAAGCTAGAGGAGGATGGGGGTGGGGAGAAAGTAGCATAGAGTACAATAGGTGAGTGGGGGAGGGGATGAAGGTGATAGGTCAGGGAGGAGGGTGGAGTGGATAGGTGGAAAAGGAGATAGGCAGGTAGGACAAGTCCAGACAAGTCATGGGGACAGTGCTGAGCTGGAAGTTTGGAACTAGGGTGAGGTGGGGGAAGGGGAAATGAGGAAACTGTCGAAGTCCACATTGATGTCCTGGGGTTGAAGTGTTCCAAGGCAGAAGATGAGGCGTTCTTCCTCCAGGCGTCTGGTGGTGAGGGAGCGGCGGTGAAGGAGGCCCAGGACCTCCATGTCCTCGGCAGAGTGGGAGGGGGAGTTGAAATGTTGGGCCACAGGGCGGTGTGGTTGATTGGCGCGCGTGTCCCAGAGATGTTCCCTAAAGCGCTCTGCTAGGCGGCACCCAGTCTCCCCAATGTAGAGGAGACCGCATCAGGAGCAACGGATACAATAAATGATATTAGTGGATGCGCAGGTAAAACTTTGATGGATGTGGAAGGCTCCTTTAGGGCCTTGGATGGAGGTGAGGGAGGAGGTGTGGGCACAGGTTTTACAGTTCCTGCGATGGCAGGGGAAGGTGCCAGGATGGGAGGGTGGGTTGTTGGAGGGCGTGGACCTGACCAAGTAGTCACAGAGGGAACGGTCTTTGCGGAAGGCGGAAAGGGGTGGGCAGGGAAATATATCCCTGGTGGTGGGGTCTTTCTGGAGGTGGCAGAAATGTCGGCAGATGATTTGGTTTATACGAAGGTTGGTAGGGTGGAAGGTGAGCACCAGGGGCGTTCTGTCATTGTTACGGTTGGAGGGGTGGGGTCTGAGGGCGGAGGTGCGGGATGTGGATGAGATGCGTTGGAGGGCATTTTTAACCACGTGGGAAGGGAAATTGTGGTCTCTAAAGAAGGAGGCCATCTGGTGTGTTCTGTGGTGGAACTGGTCCTCCTGGGAGCAGATATGGTGAAGGCGGAGGAATTGGGAATACAGGATGGCATTTTTGCAAGGGGTAGGGTGAGAAGAGGTGTAATCCAGGTAGCTGTGGGAGTTGGTGGGTTTGTAAAAAATGTCAGTGTCAAGTCGGTCGTCATTAATGGAGATGGAGAGGTCCAGGAAGGGGAGGGAGGTGTCAGAGATGGTCCAAGTAAATTTAAGGTCAGGGTGTAATGTGTTGGTGAAGTTGATGAATTGCTCAACCTCCTCGCGGGAGCACGAGGTGGGGCCAGTGCAGTCATCAATGTAGCGGAGGAAGAGGTGGGGAATGGTGCTGGTGTAATTACGGAAGATCAACTGTTCTACGTAGCCAACACAGCGACAGGCATAGCTGGGGCCCATATGTGTGCCCATGGCTAAGAATCTCTATGACTGTACAACCTCTGCTTCTAGTTTGCCTGCAAACTACACTTCCAATCCTGTTTGAACAAGAAGCTGTGTTAACATCGCTTACAATGAGTAACTTGCTTTGAAAAAGAGCAATCCCTTCTTAAAACAGTCTTTTGCCCCATTTCAGTCCCCTGTCAAAAACACAGAAAATTGCAATGATGCATCTTTTACAACCTCAGTCAGTGACACTATCAGAATATCTTCTGAACAGCTGAAACAAATAGATTCCCCTTTCTCTTTGGCCAAATGTTGACATTAATCTTTGGAATAAATAGATACAAGCAGACAGCTTATTGAGAATCTTTTTAATAATTCAGGTTTGCAACAGATTTCTGATAAAAAACATCAAGACACAATGGTCTATGGTACAAATCAATCTTTCACATACAATTCTAAAAAAGGCCCCTTTTTCTGTGATCAGATTGAATTTGTCTAATCTCAGTCATCATTGAGCAGCCTCCCAGGACAGTCAGACTGAACCTGTTACATTTCTCACTCAAGAGTTTCCCTCAACTCAATCAGTTCAGGAGATTTTCTTATCATCAGCATTTGTGTGAACAGGAAAATGTTGGATTGGCTGGGACGTATTTCACTGGAGCGTAGGTGTTTGAGAGGTGACCTTATAGAAATGTTTAAAATACTGAAGGGTTAATGGTAGTTGTCTTTTCCCTCGGATGGGGAATTTCAAGACTAGGGGACACACTTTGAAGGTGAGAGGCGGGATTCAAAAAATACATGAGGGGCAAATGTTTTATGCAGAGGGTGGTTCGTGTGTGGGATGAACACATTGAGGAAGTGGTGGATGTGAGTAGGGTTACAAATCTTTAAAAGATATTTGGATAAGTACATGAACAGGAATGGTTTGGAGGATTATGGGCCAAGGACAGGCAGGTGGGGCTAGTTTAGTTTGGGATTACATTCAGCATGGACCGGTTGGACCACAGGGTCTGTTTCTGTGCTGTATGACTCTGTGACTCTCTCTGACCTCACCATCCAAATCCATTATTTAGCTTGAGGTGAGCTTTTTAATTTACTTTATGATGAAGACCGTTTCCTAATGCTTTCCAAACACGTGTGCAGGTACAGGGATAAAAAGAACTGGAAGACTCCTTGATATCCATGTAGGAATGTAGTGACCACATTACAAGGAACACAGTCTTTGTGATCTTTGCCTTGGTCATGCACAGCCAGGAATTGTTTCTGCTATTGTAGAGAGAAACAAAACCAAAACTGTTCCAACGCACTCCAGAAACATCTGATATTGTTCGAGAAGATATTAGTCCATATCTCTCACAGGCAGATAGGGAGCCAAACCCAACACGAGATAACTCTAGGGTGTACAAAGTTAAAAATCACACAGCACCAGGTTATAGTCCAACAGGTTTATTTGGAAGCACAAGCTTTCGGAGCGTCACATCTTCATCAGGTGGTTATGGAGTGGCGCTCCGAAAACTAGTGCTTCCAATGAAACCTGTTGGACTATAACCTGGTGTTATGTGATTTTTAACTTTGTACACTCCAGTCCAACTCCAGTATCTCCAAATCATAACTCTGGGGAGAAATCATTGCATTAAGTACAACACCTACCATGTAGAACAGTCAGAAGTCAACCTCAAACACAGACGATGAAGAGAGTTGAATAAGGGGATGAGGTTAACTGCATAACATCTGCAGAAGAGCAAAATAAATCAGATCCTTGATGATTAATGTTTCTGCACTGGGTGAATCAATGATCTGGGTGAAAACTGCAATTGTTTCATGAAGTATTTTCTTCTCTCAGTTTCTGGCTCAATTCCTTTGCATCAGCCAGGAATCTGCCAGGAATCAGCCAGGAATCTGCTAGAAACCCACTCCCTTGGGCAGTGTTTCCGAATTGGTAACTTGGTCCAGTTTGCTTGACACAAGCTTATCATGAAAACCATTTTAATCAGTGCATTTAACTCAATTTTAAATTGCTAAATACAACCTTATCAAACTATATTGAAATGCTGGTTTCAATGGTGAGCAGAGGCCAGTTTTGATATAAATTAAATTGAAAGATGCTGCACTGATTTCAAGAAGTGAGGGAAAAATTCACAAAAATAAACTATCACAACCCAGAGGGAATTCTTGGTCTGTGTTTCTGATCTGAAGGGGGATGGGAAAGATCCCCTTTCTGAGTCAATGCTGTACTAACCTTCTTTGAAATGTTGAGTTCTTTGTTAAATTCGAGTTACCCAGGCCACGGATCCCTACCCAAAATGAACGCACTACCCACAAGCAGGCAAGTGTCTAATGGTCACCCAGACAGGGTCACCCATAAAGAGCTTTACCACAATCTGCAAAATGCTATTTCTGAAACTTACATGGGGACTTTCAAGTAAAACAAGATGAAGTAAATAAATGTCCAGGAAGTTAACGGAAGTTGTTTTACAATGTTATTTCAGAAATGACTTCAAAGCTATAAAAATTGATTTTTTTTCTCTCTGTTTTGCTACAAGTTATATTTTTCTGAGTCCTCTGTATTCATCAAGATGAGAAATGTTGGTGGCATCAAATAGAAATCACTAAAATAGTCAGCATTAACATTCTTCCCAGGACAGGGCCAGCAGAGGGTGAGACATGGAGTAAAGCTCCCTCTACACTGTCCCCATCAAACACTCCCAGGACAGGGACAGCACAGGGTTAGATACAGAGAAAAGCTCCCTCTATACTGTCCCCATCAAACACTCCCAGGACAGGGACAGCACAGGATGAGACATAGAGTAAAGCTCCCTCTACACTGTCCCCATCAAACACTCCCAGGACAGAGACAGCACAGGATTAGATATGGAGTGAAGCTCCCTCTACACTGTCCCCATCAAACACTCCCAGGACAGGGACAGCACAGGATGAGACATGGAGGAAAGCTCCTTCTACACTGTCCCCATTAAACACTCCCATGACAGGGACAGCACAGGGTGAGACATGGAGTAAAGCTCCCTCTATACTGTCCCCATCAAACACTCCCAGGACAGGGACAGCACAGGGTGGGACATGGAGTAAAGCTCCTTCTACATTGTCCCCATCAAACACTCCCAGGACAGGGACAGCACAGGGTGGGACATGGAGTAAAGCTCCTTCTACACTGTCCCCATCAAACACTCCCAGGACAGGGACAGCACAGGGTGATACATGGAGTAAAGGTCTCTCTACACTGTCCCCATCAAACACTCCCAGGACAGGGACAGCACAGGGTGAGACATGGAGTAAAGCTCTCTCTATACTGTCCCCATCAAACACTCCCAGGACAGGGACAGCACAGGGTGAGACATAGAGTAAAGCTCCCTCTACAGTGTCCCCATCAAACACTCCCAGGACAGGGACAGCACAGGGTTAGACACAGGGTAAATCTCCCTCTAATCTGTCTCCATCAACCACTTCTAGGACAGGGATAGCCCAGAGTTAGATACAGAGCAACGCACACTCTACACTGTCTTCATCAACACTCGAAGCACAGGGTTAGATACAGACTAACACTCTCATGTCGATATTTTGGAAGATATCTGTGAGGATCAATGCAGGAATTTTAAAAGAAGGAGGAAGAATTTTTTTGTATAAAAGGACCTAATCAGTTCAGGAGATTTGCTTTTGCAAATGAATGCTGTTTTTCAATTAAACGAACTAACCTCCTTAACTTATCAGCTAGTGTAATGTCAAAAATTCATTACAACTGGATTGAACTCACTGCCAGGAGTTTTATGTCTTTTTAATTATTTAAAACCAATTAATTACTTTATCTCCAACTTCCTGATTAATACACAGTGTGTAACGAGATTACAATCCTCTTTGCCATCAATAATATTGCTCGGGCTCCTGGGTTTAAATCCTCCGGCGGTTTTAAGTTTCCATGTATCAGCAGATTGGTGACTGAAGGTGAGGATCTGAATGCTGTGGGAGTGTAACTTTTCTGAGGCTAGGTTTTTCCTTCACAGCTCAGTTAGCTCTGAATGGCTGTTCCCAATCTCGAATCTAAATGTCAAAACAAGGAGAGATTTCCCTCAGCTTTGCAAAGCTATGAGTTCTCTTCCCCATATTGTTAACGCTGGTCACATTTGTGTTTAAACGGTGTTAGATTCCTGATTGAGGACAGCGATGCATGGAATGGCGCCTTGCCTTTGGACAATGTGGGTTAAGGAGAGAAAGTTGGGAAAATTGGTGAGGTTTCCAGTGAGGAGCTTTTAGACAGCAGGAGCAAATAATTTGATTTTCCAACCAAAGACTGTACAGTGAGGCAGGATTCTCACTCGTGAGCCTCCCAGCATTGATTAACATCTTTCTTATATTTAACCTTGACCAATTGATATGCAGTTTCCCAATCTCCTACCTTCCAGAGACAAAATAGTCAGTGATGATTCCCAATAATCAGAGTGTTTGCTCTTCCAGACCTCCACCTTGGGCACCCAGCACCAATATCTCAGGGCACACTCCAAGGACAGGGAGTGTGTGCACCTCACATCCACGGACGCTGGCACCTATCAGCCCACCACACCAAGGGGCACTTCTCTGTCTCACTGCAATTCAGATACTGAGCCATGGATCAGTCCTGCAGCTCTACTGAAAACATTCTGGCAATCCCAGGTAACAAAGCTGAGGGGAAGCCTGTCAGGGGGAGATCTGCTCACTCCTCGGTCAGGTCTGACCATCCGAGTCAGTCAGAGGATCGGCCTCTGTGAGGCTTGGAGCTGAGTGGGCTGGAGGTCAAGGACATTACTGAAGGAATCAGTGCCAGGACAGGAGGCAGCAACGTTTGATACAGACAGAATGAGAACAGTGGCTCAATGCTTAGCACTGCAGCCTCACAGTGCCAGGGACCCGAGTTCAATCCCAGCTTCGGGGCGACTCTCTGTGTGGAGTTTGCACATTCTCCCCAGGTCTGCTCCGGTCTCCTCCCACAGAATATAGATGTGCAGGTTAGGGTGGATTGGCCATGGGAAATTGTCCCGTAGTGCCCAGGGCAGTGCAAACTTGGTGAGTTATCAATGATAAATGTGAGGTTATGGGGATGGGATGGGGCCTAGGTTTGGATGGGATGTTTTTCAGAGGGCCAATGCAGACTCAATGGGCTGATTGGCCTCTTTCTGCACTGGAGGGATTCTATATTGGGGGGGGTTATAACGAAGAGTGGAGTACATGGGATATTTTAGTGGGGGTTCGGGGGTTGGAGGGGGTTCACTTATCAGTGACCTCAATGGGGGAATGTCTAAAATGATGGTGGCCAGGACTAAGCTGTTGGGATTGGGCCCCTGGGGTAATGGTGAGAGGTTCAGGCATTAACTTCAAGGGGCAACTGCATCGCTCAGTCACTTTCCCAGGACTTGGTGACATCATCTGTCATTTACAGCATTGTGTGTGTGGAACAGGGAGACAGTGTCCAATGGCATGGGGACAAATGCTGGTCACAATTCATTGGTCATTGCAGATTGGCGATTGGCATCTCCGTGAGGGTGAAACAGCACCAGGCTCCTGCAGGACACAAAGCACAAGGATCTCATTGGCAGCTCGTTCCTCTCCCCCTGAACACTGGGTCCTCACCAACATGTTCCCACAGGCAATGCTGTCTCTCTGGGTGATGTGGGCTGGGACGGACAAAAGAACAATCTCCTACACTCTCTTCGAATCACAACTGGTACGGCATTCATTGGAATAAGGCCCAATATCACAGATCCATGTAAAGGCATTACAAGACTTTCTGTGTGAGAGTGCTCCATGACCCACTGTGTGCAGGAGTGTGTTAAACCAGTGTGTGTGCGTGTCTGTGTGCGTGTCTGTGTGCGTGTCTGTGTGCGCGTGTGTCTGTGTGTGTGTGTGTGTGTGTGTCTGTGTGTGTGTGTGTGTGTGTGTGTCTGTGTGTGTGTTATTGTCACAGTTGCTGTGGTGTAATGAAGGTACAGAGAGACAGTGGAGAAACACATCTCTGTCCTCGTGGTGAAAATTCAGAAATAAACAAAAAAATTTCAAACAAAAAAACTCTAACAAGAAAATCTCTTGGTCCACTTGATCAATGATTGATGTGAAGGACAGCCAGAATTTTACAGACAACAGTATGTCACCATTGCTAAAGTCAAAAGAAGTTGAAATTTGGATTTACACACTTTAGAATTTGGCTTCCTGGCTCTTTTTTTAAAATGTTTTTCCTATAATGTATATGTATTTATTCTCTGTCTGAATTGTGAATGAGTGTGAGTGTAGAAACAGAGAAGGAATTGAATCTTGAGAGTTATAATCTCAGGATTAATCCTCATGGCATGTATTAGTAAGGCCTGTGATGGGAAGATAATACAGTTGAATATGTGGCTAACGAGCTGATGTTAGTGAGAGAGCTTCAGATACCTGGATCATTGGACTCTCCCACTTCATGGAGGGAGCTGTACAAGAAGAACGTGTTGCTCTGAAATTGGAGGGGCACCAATATCCTGACAGGAAGGTTTGATGGAGGCAGGAAGGTTTGATGGAGGCAGGAAGGTTTGATGGAGGCAGGAAGGTTTGATCGAGGCAGGAAGGTTTGATGGAGGCAGGAAGGTTTGATGGAGGCAGGAAGGTTTGATCGAGGCAGGAAGGTTTGATGGAGGCAGGAAGGTTGAAACCAGAGTGATGGGGAGGCAGGAACCAGACTATGATTGAGGAGAAGATATAAGTTAACTCAAGTAAGTTTAATATGAAGAACAGTCAGGGGCAGGTTCATAAACACGGTGAGATTTGTGATCTGAACTGTAATTATTTTAAAGCAAGGACAATAAGTAAGGCAGATGAGCTTAGAACCTGAATCAGCACATGGAACTTGGTTCAGAGTAAGGCAGGAAGGGGCAGCTCAATGTTCCAGAGTTTAGGTGTTTCAGGTGTGATGGAGAGCGATGTGAAAGGACTGGGGGAGTTACGTTATTGACTGAGGAGAACATCAGAACTGCACTGAGAAAATATCTTGGAGGGCTCGTCCAATGAGGCCTTATGGGTAGAACTCAAGATTAAGAAAGGTGCAGTTACAATGATGGGGTTGTACTACGGGTCTCCCAATAGCAAATGAGATGGAGAGGAGCAGGTATGTCAGCAGATCATGGGAAGATGTAAAGACAACAGGGGTTGCTGTAGTGGGTGATTTTAACTTTCTCAATATTGAATGGGACTCTCTCAGTGCCGGGGGCTCAGATGGGGAAGAAGTTTTAATACAAATCCAGGAGGAATTCTTGAAACAATGTAGAGATAGTCCGACTAGGGAAGGAGTTGTACTGGAATGAGCCTGGCCAGGTGATAGAAATTTGATTGGGGGAGCATTTTGGGAACAGAATTTCTGTAAATTTTTAGATAGTTATAGATAAAAATAAAACTGTTCCTCAAGTGAACGTGCTAAACTGGGGGAAGGCTAATTACAACAGACACAGGTAGGAAGTAGAGAAATTAAATTGGGGTCTGCTGTTTGAGGGTAAATGCAGATCTGATATGTGGAGGTCTTTTAAAATCCAATTGACCAGAATTCAGGACCAGCATGTTCCTGTGACGATGAAGAATAAGGATAACAAGAGTTGGGAACCCTGGATGACTAGAAAAATCAAAAGATTAGTCAAAACGAAAAAGGAAATGTATGCAAGGTTAAGAAAAGTTAAATCAGAGAAGGCCTTTGGGGAATATAAAGAAAGCAAGATAAACCTGAAACAAGGAATTAGGAGAAATAAAAGGAGCTGTGAAATGTCCTGGGCAAGTAGGATTAAGGAAACATTTTGTAAGTTTATTAGGAGCTAGAGGATAGCTCAGGAAGGGTAGGCTCACTGAAAGATAAAGGAGAGAATGGAACCGAAGGAGATGGGTGAGATCCATAGTGAACATTTCAACCAGTATTCACCAGGACCAAGGACATGGAGGATGGTAAAATTCGGGAGGGATATGTTGATATTCTAAGGCATGTCGATATTAAGAAGGAGGAGATGTTGGGAATCTTGCAAAGCATTAAGATGGATAAGTCCCCAGGGATTGATGGGATCTATCCCAGGATACTGAGGGAAGCAAGGGAGGTGATTGCTGAGGTGACAGAGATCTTTGCATCTCTTTTAGCCTCAGGTTTGGTCCCAGAAGACTGGAGAATAGCTAATGTTGCTCCTTTATCCTTTGTAATGCTCCAGAAGGTCCCTTACCTTGTATTCCTGGCAGTTTTCCTTCATCCTTTCCATGGATTGTCATCTGTTGTGGTTCTGCTCGCCAAGCTGGAAGTTTTTGCTGCAAACGTTTCGTTCCCTGGCTAGGGAACATCATCAGTGCTGTTGGAGCCTCGTGTGAAGCGCTGCTTTGATGTTTCTTCCAGTATTTGTATTGGTTTGTTCTTGCCGCTTCCGGGTGTCATCTTGCTGCGATGGAGAGGATGAAGTGTTCCATTGATTCTGAGGGTGATACAAACATCTGGCAGGACCACCCACAATGGTAAGATTGGAGGGGAGGAACCGACAAAAAACAATCCAAAACAAGTCTTTAAAGGTGATCCAGGCAGACGAAGTTCATGTGACATCAAAGGCTGTGATGGTGAGTGAAGGCTACAGTAATTCAGAGACCTCTAGTTGTTGCGATTTCAATGCTACTGGAACTGTAACTATGTCAAGGACCATGTGTCTGCTGGTGTGTGATAACATTCCAATGTTAAAGTATGCCCCAGGCAAGGCATCTACTGAGAAGAAAGAAGCACAGAAAAGGAATGCCAGTGACTCCTGAAAACACCTGCCAAATGTGTGGTGGGAGATGGGATTCCAGGATTGAGCTCATCAACCAGTCCAGGACCCACAGAACCCAGGACCAGTGACATGGATTTTCCAAAGTGAACAGTCATGCTCCTCGTTAGTCTGGTTGCTGATGAGGATGACCTTCATCCTGTCCTGTGCAAAATTGTAGCAAACATGTGCTTAATAGGTCTACCATTTCCTTTTTTCCAAGCACATTCTCACTGGGGGCAGTTTATTCTTAATTGTCTCTGTTCTTTTGCATATTTGTAAAGCCTGAAGATGAAGTGAGTTTCCAGGCTCCCTCTGTACGAGTACAAACTGCAATCAGTTGAGTTTTGTGTCGGACAGACTGTTATTTTTGAAGGTGCTGGACAGTTATTCAGATGCAGACAACATAGTGATTGCTTTCAAGAACATGTGAGGAGCTGGAGCTGCTCAAATCACTCCACAATTCTCAGAGGACAAACTCAAGCCAGCACCGGGTTCTCAGTATCTGCAATGTTTGGAGACACAATAAATAACACGCAGCAGGCATCAAAGAACTGCACAAAGGAAGAACCTTTTATTAAATCACCATCTTTTATTGTGTTCCTTTCAAAGAGAAGTTAGCAGAGTTTAGATATTGTATACAGCTTTAATTGTTCAATTAATAACTTCTACAAAATAAAAGATGCTAGATTCAAAACTAATACAAGATCCAATGTCATGCTGCTCATTCAGCTGTCAACATTGAGAGAATAATGCATTGGAAAGAAAGAATGAATCAATTTTTTAACTAAAGAATCAAGGTCTTGATTTGAACAATGATGGCTTGAGAGTTTAGGGCTGTTGTATGGTTGATCATAGGTGTGGAGGTACAGCAGCTAGGGAAAAAGAAGGAGTACAAATGATAAAAAAAAGGAAAGGGACTCAACAATTTACATAAGTGGGAGGTGCCGATTTTGGAAAAGCAAATCAGAGCAGGATCTATACACTTAATGGGAAAGTCCTGGGGAGTGTTGCTGAACAAAGAGACCTTGGAGTGCTGGGTCATAGCTCCTTGAAAGTAGAGTCACAGCTAGATAGGATAGTGAAGAAGGCGTTTAGTATGCTTTCCTTCATTGGTCAGAGTATTGAGTACATGAGTTGGGAGGTCACGTTGCAGCTGTACAGGACATTGGTTAGGCCGCTGTTGGAATATTGTGTGCAGTACTGGTCTCCTTCCTATCGGAAAGATGTTGTGAAACTTGAAAGGGTTCAGAAAAGGGTTGGAGGATTTGAGCTACAGGGAGGGGCTGAATAGGCTGAGATTGTTTTCCCTGGAGCTTCGGAGGCTGAGGGGTTTGTTCAATTACAGCATTTAAAAGGCATCTAGATGGGTTTATCAAATCATGAGGGGCATGGATCGGATAAATAGATAGTCTTTTTCCTGGTGTGGGGGAGTCCAGAACCAGAGGGCAGAGGTTCAGGGTGAGAGGGGAAAGGTATAAAAGGGACCAAAGGGGCACCCTTTTCATGCAGAGGGTGGTGTATGTATGGAATGAGCTGCCAGAGGAAGTGGTGGAGGCTGGCACAATTACAGCATTGAAAAGGCATCTGGATAGGTATATGAATAGGAAGGGTTTGGAGGGAAATGGACCAAGTGCTGGGAAATGGGACTAGATTAGGTTGGTCAGAATGGATGGGTTGGACCGAAGGAATTGTGTCCGTGCTGTCCATGCTGATGACTCTATGGCTCTATACAGTTGTAAGTAAACACGGAGACACATGCTTCACCTTAACTTTGTTGCAGTCTTAGTCAGCTCCTGTCTACTTAGTTAACGAGCTCTGTCTGCAGCAACTCACAGTTCACTTGGTTCTTATAGTAGCAACCAGCCAAGAAAACATCTCCTGTCACTGACAGACCCAGTCATGTTGGAGAATGCAATGAGGTTGGTATCCCTGAACAAGCAAGTGCCCACCAATTTGATGCAGCAGGGCATTGCTACACTGAGGAGAAGGTGAGGACTGCAGATGCTGGAGATCAGAGCTGAAAACTGTGTTGCTGGAAAAGCACAGCAGGTCAGGCAGCATCCAAAGAGCAGGAGAATCGACTGAAGGACTCATGCCTGAAACGTCGATTCTCCTGCTCTTTGGATGCTGCCTGACCTGCTGCGCTTTTCCAGCAACACTTTTTTCAGCATTGCTATACTGAGCACAATAAGTCAACAGCCTCTAAGGAATACAGAGAACACAAGGGATAATTAACAGTTGGCTTTCTGATGGGACACGAAGCTAAACCTATTGTTCATTTGGGCAAGAGGTGTTCCATTGGAAAGTAAAAACCTGTGACCAATGTCAGCAAATGCTTCAATTAAAAGATTGTAAAAGCAGCTCCATTGTCACTGCTGACCATTATCAACCAACTACCAACTGGATAGCCCCAAACTACCAACTGGATAGCCCCAAACAGCACTGTCTCCTGGACTTAGGCCAGATTCATTTCCACCTGTTCCTTCTTTGTCACTGAATCAACATCCAGACTAAACAGAGGTAAGTAACAAATACTGGCATTGTCAACATTGTTTATCTGAGAACAACTTGAATTATTCTCAATGTTAACTCGAGTGGACTATATTTGCAACAATCTACTACAATGATCCTCATACAAAGCTCTTGATGAATCAGTCAAAAAAAAACTTGGAAGTTGAGACTCCCGGATGAAAATATTCTGGATGACAAAAGATTTATGTATAAAAATGTAACCTGCAAGCAAACAAAACATTTTCAGCGCAAATTCAAGATAGATTTTCTTTGATCAGCGGCTGTGATAATCAATGGTTTAATTGATCTGTATTTGGTAATGTTGGTCTCTGTTAGCGTATTGCCACTCAGTGTGCTTGTTTGATTGATTTTGGGCAGTGTCTCTCAGAATTAAATAAAACAAAACCCTCCTCTAGGGTGACTTGAGAAATTGAGCATGTGTAGAAATCCTGTGATTGCTGAAATATTTCATCATACTGTCAATCAACCAATTGTATCCTTAAAACAGTGTAACCTCTACATTGGCCTGAGGTCAAATATACAACAAACTGAGGAATACATTACAATTATTGTGTCTGATTTCCTTCCCTCTCACTGGTGGATTCTCAAAAAGCTTACCAATTAGGTTCCATCCCATTCAAAACCAGGCTGAGACTGATCAAGCTCATTTCATATAGAACATTCATACGATACCGGGTTTTCGTCCAACAGCTTTATTTGAAATCACAAGCTTTCAGAGCGCTGCTCCTTCGTCAGGTGGAGCCTTCTGAAGCAAAGACTCTAAATGTTAACTCTGATTCTCTCTCTAAAATCGCTACCATACCTGCTGAGTTTCTTCAGCACTTTCTGCTTTTGTTTCATATTCCTGGCATCTTTGCATTGTATTAGTGACATCAGTACCAAAGGGAATAACCTCCTCTTGATCTCAACATGAAGGATTCTGAAGGATGTCAAAGGAGCTGCAAGATGGTCAAAGCCTCTAGATGAGTGGTCATGGAGGTGGTTGCAACTGGCTACAAATTAAGGAAAACTGAAGTTTATTTGAAATCACTTCACCTGATGAAGGAGCAGCGCTCTGAAAGCTTGTGATTTCAAAGAAACCTGTTGGACTATAACCTGATGTCATTTGACGTCTGACTTTGTCCACCCCAGTCCAACACCAGCACCTCCACATTTCTTGACAGCAGACAGTGGAATATTAGATCTCATTAGCCTGAGCTGGATTTAAACTGAGCTGCTAGGAGTGAAAGGTTTGAACTTGATTTGCTAGGACAGTTCTCTTAGTTTACCTCTGAGATACTAAACTGGAAGTGAAGCAATTGTTGAGATAATGTATCACTCTCAGCCATGAACCATGTAAACTTCATGCAGGAATTAGCTTCCTTTGTACTTTTGCTGATTTATTGACACCGTTCTGTGGATGATATATCACCTACATTCAAAATCCATAATGAGGACACCCAAACAGCCTGAAACAAATGGCTTGTGAGAAAGTGAGTTTGGGTGGAAGGTGACAATGTGGCAGATAGGTAAAAGACCGTACTTCAGATTGATTCACCGTCCCCACCACCTCTTCCTCAGTCCAAGAATTTAAATTGACTAGATGTTTAATGTGGTGTGGCAGATGGTAGCAGGCTGGTTCTGTAATCGAGAGTGAAGCTGGCCACTGTAGAGCATATTAATCATGAAAACTACAATAAACAGACGGGTGAATAACAGATGTGCAAACACTCGCTTTGTATAAAAATCCTTTCATGAAATGTTGCCTTCAAGGAGCCGTGACATTGATTTTGCTAAAATAGAATCACAAGGATTCAGCAGCCTCAGGTTTGCTTCATAGTTCCCCACACTCAGGCAATCTACTCTCTGTATTAGAAAGTATTGAGTTTTCCTCAATGTGTACCTCATTCCAACCACCTTTATGACCACTCATCTCGAGGCTTTAACAATCTTACAGCTCCTTTGATATCCAAAAGAATCCTTTAGGTTGAGAGCAAGATGAAGTTATTCCCCTTTATACTGACATCTCACCAACATAAAACAAAAAACTGCAGCTGCTGGGAATCTGATCCAAAAACAGAGAGTGCTGAAGGAACCCAGCAAGTCTGGCTGCAAATATATCGAGAGAAACAGAGTTAATGTTTAGAGTTTGTTTCTTTAGGTCCATGCTGATCAGAGTTCAGGACTGACATATTGCATTAAGGAAGATTGACAAGAATGGCAACTAACTCTGGGATAAGAGGGAGGATGTGAATTTAGTCAAAAGGAAAAAAAAGAAGCATAAATAAGGTTTCGGAAGCTAAAATCTGACAGGGCCCACAAGGAATATCAAGAAAACAGGAAAGAACTCACACAGGGAATTAGGAGAGCAAGAAGGGGCCATGAAACAAACTTGGCAAATAGGGTTAAAGTGAATCGGGCATCGTGAGAATACGGAAGAAATGGTGTTAGGTCTCTTTAAGAGCATTAAGGCAGCTAGGGCCCCAGGGCCCGAAGGTATCTACCCCAGGTTACTGAGAGAGGCAAGAGATGGGATTGCTGGGGCTTTAAGCAAGATCTTTGTATCCTCGCTAACCACTGGAGAGGTCCCAGAGGACTGGTAAGTAGCTAATGCTGTTCCTCTTTTCAAGAAGGGAAATAGGGATAATTCAGGAAACAAGGAACCAGTGAGTCTTGGATTGGTGGTTGGGAAGCTATTGGAGAGAATACTGAAGGATAGGAGTTACACACCTTTGGAAAAGCATGGCCTAATTAGGGACAGTCAGCATGGGCATTGTGCATGGCAGGGCAGGTCTTACGAATTAATTGGTATAACCACGATAAATGCCGGAGAAAACATCACAGAAGCGCTCCACGGGAGGCTCCCAAATTCTGAGGATGTCACCTAGACAGGGGACAAAACGTCAGCAACATAAATTCCCAGCTCGGCGAACAGAACCACTACAACATTGAGTACTAGAGTGAGGATGTGATTTTGCAGCTTTAGAGTACTCCATTAATTCTGGTCACCACATTACAGGAAGGATGTGGAGGCTTTGGTGAAGGTGCAGAAGAGGTTTCCCCGGACGCTGCGTGGATTAGACAGTATGGGCTGTAAGGAGAGGCAAGACAAGCTCGGGTTGTTTTCTCTGGAGCGAAGATGTCTGAGGGGAGACCTGATAGAAGTTTATAAGATTATGAGATGCAGAGATAGGGTTGATGGTCAGAATCTTTCTCTGCAGAGTTGAAATGTCTAAAGCTAGGGGACAGGCATTTAAGGTGAGAGGGGACAAGTTCAAAAGGAGAAATGAGGGGTTAGTTTTTTACACAGAGGGTGGTAGGAGTCTGGAATGTGCTGCCAAGGATGGTGGTGGAGGCAGATATGATTGGTGCATTTAAGGGGCTTTTAGATAAACACATGGGTATGCAAGGACTGGAGGGAATGGACCAAGGGCAGGCAGAAAGGGATTAAGTTTAATTTGGCATCAGGTTCAGCACAATATTGAGGGCAGAAGGGCCTATTCCTGGGTTGTACTGTTCCATGTTCTGTGCTCTTCAGAACTGTCTGAAGAGTTCTGAAGAAGGGCCATCCGAAATTGTAATGTTAACTCTGCTTTCGCTCCACAGATGCTGCCAAAGCTTCTGAGTTTCTCCAGAAACCTTCCTATAAACCCTACCACATGGGAGTTGAAGTAGACTACTTGGCCCATCAAATATACCCTGTCATTCAATGAGATCAGAGCTGATCTGATAATCCTCAACTCCATTTTCCTGCCTTTTCTCCAAAACCCTCGATCCCCTTCCTGATTAAAGATCTCTCTATCTCAGCCTTGAATATACTTGAATATATATGACCCAGCCTCTACAGCCCTCTGTAATAAAGAATTCCACAGATCCACTCCACAGTGAGAGAAAAAAAATCCTTTCAGTTAAATGGCCTACTCGTTAATCTCAGATAATGCCCTCTTGTCTGACACGCTCCCACAAGGGGAAAACAGTATTTCCATACGTGGTTGTCCAATTCCCTCAGAACCTTATATGTTTCAATAAAGTGTCTTCTTCTCCTCCTAATCTCCAATGAATACAGGCCCCATCTACTCAAACCCTTTCCCCCCCACACCCGGTATCAGCTAGTGAATCACCCCTGGGCTGCCTCCAATCTCTGTATATTCTTCCTTGGATAAAGGCACCAGATCTGTTCCCAGTATTCCAGCTGTGATCTGACCAGTGCCTTGTCCAGTTTCAACAAGACTTTATTATTTTTATATTCCATTCCCTTTGAAACAACATTTTCAAAGATCCCCCAAGTTAATCAAAAAATAGACAATGGATCTGACTGTATGGAAATGATTGTCAAGCCTCTGTCCCTTTCCATACGCTGAGCTTGAAAGATATGATCAGGAAAAGGTCATTCAGCCCATCATACCCACTGCAGTGAGTTCACTGCTGATCACTACCTTAATGCTGTTGTACATCTTGACTCCATATCCATTAATAACCATTGGAGTGAGAATCAGTCAAACTCAGATTTAAAACTGAACTGGGTATTGCCTGCTTTGTTGGAAGAGAGTTCTCCAACCCTAATCGAGAGGCGCTTCTGAACATCTCCCCTGTCTAGTTTGGCTAGATTTGAAAATTATGCCTCTTTTCCCTGAATTCCCCCAGTATTGGAAAATGTTGCTATCTCCTCAGTTCCATTCAAAATCCTAAAATCCTTAATTCAATCACTGCTTAACTGTTTATATTCCAGGGAAATCAAGGTGGGTTTGTGTGATCTCTACATCTGATCTAATGTTCTGGTGAATCTTCATTGCACTGTCTACAAGGTCATTAACAACTTTCTCAGATAGAATGGCCACAACAGCGCAGAATGCCCAGTGTGGTGAAACCAAGGTAACACAAATAAGGATATTTCTTGATTAGAACCTGTGTTCATTCTAGATTTGCATGTTTATAAGGTTATTGATCATATTTATGTCTATTAGCTGGAACGCGAGCTGATTGGTACACTTGGCAAAGGAGTAACAAACACAGTTTCATTTCCAGCTCCTGCTTGCTATTCAGGGACCCCTACTGGAAACTGACAGCAAAGCAATGGGAACAAGTATTCCATTTTCGGAACAAAATCCAGGAAAACTCCCTTATTCTGAGCTCGTTCAAGTAGAATCCCCACCCTGTCCCCCACCAACACTCCTGCTCCCCACCCCCTCAATCTGATCACACACACTCAGTGGAAATCATCAGCTCCAACACTGGGTCAAATGTCTGTTGATATTTGAGTGTGATGATTGGTCATTCAGAAAGGTAATCGAGGGGAACTAAACCTGGCGAAACCATGAGAGCATCGGGATAAACAAAGTCAAGAACAAGAGGAATGAGGTTTCTGTATAGCATTGGCCCCATTTCTGAAAATGCTGTCAGAGTATAGAGAACAAGTACAGAGATTCTGCTGCACAGAGTGAAGCCTGGAAATAAGTTACTGTTTTTGTAGGTCTCCTAGTTTGGAGGTTAAGCAGTAACATCTGTAATTTCTGCAGGAACATAGCATTCATTTGAATCAGTGAGCAGGGAAGCCATTACTGTTACTCACACTGTCTGGTGAGACCCCATGTCGACTTTTAAAGCATGTTTAGATTACTCAAGTATTGAAGACGCCAGTGAGTCTTGCGAATGGAAACTTAAACCATCTCCAGAACTGGTAATAAACAGCTGTCACAACAATTCCTTGCCAACCACTGATTATTGTACTTGGCAGTGTCCAAGGTGACAATGGAAGATTGCAGCCAAGTTAACCCTCCATGGTAATGCTCCTACTTGAGGGGCTACATGATCCCCTCAAATACCAGAAATGTCAGGACTGTTGAGATAATTGACGACCACTGGGTGCTGGAGGTCGATCTAAAAGCTAGGATCCTTCCTGCTCAGGTTTTGTAATCTATTGATCAGTTGCAGATAATAATCCAAACAGGAACCTGAACAGTGCCATGCGTTCTAGGCTCTGCTGTTTAAACAGGTTAAAAATACCAAAATATCTTGCGTTACTCCCTGGTGTACGCCATTTTGAATGTACTTTGGGGCATTGTAGCCCAAGATGGGATCAGAACTACCTTGGAGACTAGAATAACAGCATAATAGAACCCTACAGTGTGTAACCAGGCCATTAGGCCCATTAAATCCACACTGACCCACCAAACAGCATTCTACCCAAATCCACACCCTACCCTATCCCTGTAACCCTGCCTTGCCCACCATCATCGACTTAGCCTGCACATCCCTGGATATGAGGGGCAATTTAACATGGGCAATTTATGCTAACCTTTACATCTTTGGACTGTGGAGGAAACTGGACCACCCAGAGGAAACCCATACAGACACAGGGAGAAAGTGAAAGCACCACACATTTACCCAAAGGGGGAATCGGGCTTGAGTCCCCAGCGTTGTGAGGCAGCAGTGCTAACAACTGAGCCACCATGACACCCGTACACTCTTTGGACCAGTTGGTAAATAGGGAGAGTCCCACAACAGAGAGGTATAGGAGCAGTATGAACTGAGTAAATGTTACAGTATGACATACTCAGCAGCTGAATGACATTCTGTGAGCAGCACATTGATATGGAATAGGATTCTACAGCAATTTACAGAGACAGGCCACCTCCCCAAATGGTCTTTGGAAGTGTTTAGAGTAAATTAACCATGGGCCCAAAACCCTGCTTTCTCATCAGAGAGACACAACAGGTGGTGGTTTAACCTGAGGGTCAGGCACGGCAAGAGGTTGAAAAGGTGGGATGTTAATGGCAACCTCAGGTAATTTGGAAATAGAATCCACACTGTTAGTGCTCACTCTGCATTGTAAACCAGCAGTCCAGCCAACTGAGCTAACCTAGCGCATGTTAGTGCTTAAGCTCCAAATGATTTTCCTAATTCAATTCATCCTGTCGGCATATACTTCTATCTTCGTCTTCCTCATTTGTTTGCGTTTGTCCAGAGGATGTGGGCATCGTCGGCTGGACCATTGCACTGGAGAAGATGGTGATGAGCTTCCTTCTGAAACCACTGCACTCCTTGGGACTGAGGTACACTATACTTCTGTTAGGAAGGATTTTGACCGAGTATGGTGATCTAGTTTTCCCTTAAGTCTGTCGATATTGTTCACCTTTACATCTCTGTGTGGGAGCAAGCTCCATATCTCCATCACTTTCCATATAAAAGGTTTAGCGAGAATTTCCCAATGGATTTGTAAATGACAACTTATAATTATGGTCCAGAGTTTTGGTCTCTTCATATTGGTAACACTTTCCCCAGACTTTGAATTACACCAGATGAGTTATTGACATTGGCATGTTTTGGCTCTGCTGGGATTTTGTTTGTCACTAACAATGTATTTCAGCTTTGGATATTGCTGAGGAATTCTGATCCTGAAATTAAACTGCAGTTCCTATAATGTGACATGTATACATAGTAATATGTAAAATGGTTTAATGTGACCTTAACATGAATTTGAGACAAACCTATTAATGTTTCATGAAACAGTTTCCAGGCACTTGACACTATTGTTAGATTTTATTTGAACTCATTTCCTATCCGTGCCTCCTAATTTTCCTCATACGGTCTGCTACACTTTAAAAACAACAGCATTTTGCTTTCTCAGAAGGTTCTTAATCATTCAGTTAAGATGGAGAGTAGGGTCAGTTATTAGCTCAGCAGGTGTAATGGTCTACTTCCACACAGCCTGCTACAAACAGCAATAGGAAGAACAAGCAACTCACAAAGGACATTCCTAGCCATTGTGGATTAGATTCCCTACAGTGTGGATACTGGCCATTTGGCAAACCAGTCCACACCAACCCCCCAAAGGGTAACCCACCCAGACCCATTTCCCTCTGGCTAATGCACCAAACACTATGGGCAGTTTCCCATAGCCAATCATCTGACCTGCACATCTTTGGACTGTGGGAGGAAACCAGGGCAGACCCACGCAGACACAGGGACAATGTGCAAACTCCATACAGACAGTCAATCTGAAACTGGAATTGAACTGGGAGGTCCCTGGTACTGTAAGGTAACAGTACTAACCACTGAGCCACCAGGCCACCCAATGCAGGCCTAGGTGCAAAGGACAGCACCTCAGTTTTAGCCTGGAATTTTCATCAACTGATGCCCAAATACAAAAGTGCATTTGAGCACTCAAACTACCTTCCTGGACACAAGACAGACAAACTGAGCAGAACAAACATGTTAAGTTGGACTGAACCAACCTAAAACTGATTAAAGTGTGAAAAATCTAAGATAACAAATTGAAAATTGCTTTGTGATTACTGAATTGCATTTCACAGAACATACCACTCAAAGTCTGTCAAGAGCTTAATAATATCCTTTTTGATACCGAGCGACTTTTCTACAGGTCATTAAGCTCTAATCAAATGGGGGCTTATCACTGTGACACAAAGATTAACTTACTCGACATTATTTTGTTCTGCCTGCCTCTGTAATATTCATTCCCCAAAGACTAAATTATCACAGTCCATTTCTATGACTTCCATTTAAGTAATGGGGAAATAATTATCGCCAAAGTGAGGTTCAGTTTGTTGAATATCGAAACTTCAGCTGTTTTTCCAGTTGGGCTCAAAGGGACCGTCTCTGTTTGGGAAGCACAGAGGATGAGTCGAAATATTTAATTTGATGTTTGCTGAACAAATGAAGCAAAATTCATAATTCAAAAATGTCCAAATCTGTTTCCCATTTATATTTTTATTCATTGACGGGATGTGGGCGCCTCTGGCCACACCAGCATTATTGTCCGTCCCTAATTGCCCAGAGGGCATTTAAATTGCTGTGGGTCTGGAATTATATTCTGCACTGTAAATAGTGGATTCACAGCACAATGTGGAAACCAAGTACAGCAAATAGATCATCAACTATGCTTCATAAAATTGGAAATTGCTCCAGAGTCTTCAATATTGGGAAAATTCAGGATTTGTGAGCTCTTTCTTACCTCAATATAAAAATATAAAGATGGCCAAGGAAAGGGATCTGTCTCAGTGCATTGGCTACAGGAATTCACAACACTCACAGTATTCCAAACGATTCATTGCATTTTCAATGTTTTAATGATTAAGATTCATTGATATAAACGTGAGAGAGAAACGTTCGTTGGAAGTGTAGACATGAAAACAATGGCCCAGAACTGGTAAAACATGAGCAGAGCTATAATGTGCAACCACAGTTATTAATGTGTTCATTTCCTCTTCTCTCTATTGTTTTTCCTTTTTGCATCATTTTTATTTTTCCATCATTCAACCCTTTCTATATTTCCATTTCTTCTGTCTTTTGCTAATCTTCTGAGAATAGCCAGCTGTGCAATTTGTGAACACAATCCCTTGCTGGAACAGAGGTAAGATTATTGTGGTAGTGACTGCACGGTAAAAGCTTTTAATGAAAATGCAGGTTACAGCATATCCCGAAGGGCTCATGATGATCATTGACATTAGAGTCTCCACATCCCTGGGCTCACTCTGTGCTGAAATGAAGCAGATGAGTGCAGCACCGCTATCCATTGACCCACAGTCACTAACCTCACATCAAAAGCTTAGCATTTGCAATTTCTTCTGTTCTCACTGTGCCCAGTGACAGCATGTTCATCGGTGAAGAATTTCCATTAATGAAAGGTTGGACTTGACTCAATACTTTACCTCGTGTCAACGTTAATGGTCTAATTTCCTTTCCAGAGTCTTCATTAAAGGCACAGACATGCAGTGATGTACAAACAGTGCAACGCACTGTTGGAGGGTCAGTGCTGAGGGAGTGCCGCACTGTCAGAGGGTCAGTGTTGAGGGAGTGCCGCACTGTCGGAGGGTCAGTGCTGAGGGAGTGCCGCACTGTCAGAGGGTCAGTGCTGAGGGAGTGCCGCACTGTCGGAGGGTCAGTGCTGAGGGAGTGCCACACTGTCAGAGGGTCAGTGCTGAGGGAGTGCTGCACTGTTGGAGGGTCAGTGCTGAGCGAGTGGGTACTGTCGAAGAGTCAGTGCTGAGGGAGTGCTACACTGTCGGAGGGTCAGTGCTGAGGGAGTGCTGCACTGTCGGGGGGCTAGTGCTGAAGGAGTGCTGCACTGTCAGAGGGTCAATATTGAGGGAATGCTGCACTGTCAGAGGGTCAGTACTGAGAGAGTATCACACTGGTGGATGGTCAATGCTGAGGGAGTGCTGCGCTGTCAGAGGGTCAGTGCTGAGGGAGTGCAGCACTGTCAGAGGGTCAGTGCTGAGGGAGTGCAGCACTGTCAGAGGGTCAGTGCTGAGGGAGTGCCACATTGTCGGAGGGTCAGCGCTGAGGGAGTGCTGCACTGTCAGAGGGTCAGTGTTGAGGGAGTACCACACAGTCGGAGGGTCAGTACTGAGAAAGTGCTGGACTGTCGGAGGGTCAGCACTGAGGGAGCACTGCACTGTCAGAGGGTCAGTGCTGAGGGAGTGCAGCACTGTCAGAGGGTCAGTGCTGAGGGAGTGCAGCACTGTCAGAGGATCAGTGCTGAGGGAGTGCAGCACTGTCAGAGGGTCAGTGCTGAGGGAGTGCCGCACTGTCGGAGGGTCAGTGCTGAGGGAGTGCCGCATAGTCAGAGGGTCAGTGCTGAGGGAGCGCCGCACTGTCGCAGGGTCAGTGCTGAAGGAGTGCCGCACTGTCGGAGGGTCAGTGCTGAGGGAGTACTGCACTGTCAGAGGGTCAGTATTAGGGAGTGCTGCACTGTCGGAGGGTCAGTGCTGCAGGATTGTTGCTGAACTGGCTGCAGTGACATTGCATGGGACCCAGTGTCTGACCCGAATTCATACGTAGCCCTGAATCCACTAGCTGCGCTCTTCAGGGACCAGAGTTGACATCACTGAGCTGGTCAGACTGAAAGGTGTTAAAGCAAATGGATGGGCAATATTTATCCAAGTGAGGAATGTGGTAACTGACCAGGAGAGATTTGATTAGATTACCTACAGTGTGGAAACAGGCCCTTCGGCCCAACTAGTCCACACCAACCCTCCGAAGAGAAACCCTCCCCCTATATTTACTCTTTACTAATCCACTTAACACTACGGGCAATTTAGCGTGGCCAATTCACCTGACCTGCACATCTTTGGATGGTGGGAGGAAACCGGAGCACCAGAGGAGACCCACACAGACACGGGGAGAATGTGCAAACTCCCCACAGACAGTTGCCTGAGGCTGGAATTGAACCCAGGATCCTGGTGCTGGGAGGCAGCAGTGCTAACCACTGAGCCACCGTGGCCTGAATAGTCTTGATTAGAATATGAAAGTAATGAGTTTATGAGGCATGCTGCACTATCATTGAGGATGAATGAAGCAAATTTAAGCAAATGTTCAAAGAGGAATTGGGAACGCTGTCCGGTTATGAACAAGCAGCAGTAGTTAATTGGCAGTCTCTTTGAAACAGGTAGCACAAGCATGATGGGCCGAAGGTCCTTATTTTAAATTCTACGGCTCTCCATTGCCTGTCTCACAGCTGACTAACATATTGTCACCAATTCATTCCTAGAATTAATATAAGATTTTCCTGAACTATCGGGTTAGATACTAAAACGTTCTTTACCATTGTACCTAGATATTTTCAATATCACACCTTTTAATCCATTTCAGATATTTTTACATTGTTACAATTCTCTCTTGCCCGAAAACAAGAATAAGGTGAAGTCAGTGTTAGACACTCAAGAATACAAAGAGAAAGTGCTGGAAAAACTCAGCAGGTCTGGCAGCCTCTGTGGACAGAGAGAAACAGTGTTAATGTTATGAGTCTGGTCTTTGGAACTTTTAAATTGGACTCAAAGCATTAACTCTGTTTCTCTCTGTGATGAAGCTGCTCCCTTAACAAGGTTGTGGTGGTCTTTGGCTTTATCTTTCAGAAAGGTCATAAATGACACAGACTCCAAAAAGTCTGGAGGTGAGGGGTGTTAGAGCCAGTTTGATAATTGCTAACAGATACTGCCTCAGGCAGAAAGCTTTCAAGTTTAAAAACAAACACTTGGACGATGAAAGGGGAGTGGCCAGTTCTCCCAGCTCAGCCTTTCTCTGGTTTGGTTTGGTTTTAGCAGGTAGTGTGAAGAAATGCTGCTGAACCTAAAGCAGCAGGTCCAGGCTGGTCTCCCTCTCTGACTTCTCTCCTGAAGACCCTATGTTTGATTTTCCCTTTTGTGCCAAGGGGTGTTTATGGGGATTGTTGCAAGTATTTGGAACAGCATCATTCAGTTGGGATGATCTGTTGGGTTTTCGGAGATTTTAAGTTATTTGGAATTCTGTTTTCTGTCATTTGTGTTTCATTCGGTAATCTCATAAATAAATTTTGTTTTGTTTAAAACTGAGTGGTTGGACCAGCTGTATCACTCCTGGAATATCCACTCTACACCTGCTTAAAACAACGAGCAAAGTTAGGGTCTGGGATACTTTCCTCAAATGTTCTGAGGGGGTATCACCTGGTCCATAACACACTCTCCAAAGACCTGTTGAGTTTCTCCAGCAATTTCTGTTATTATTTCAAATCTCCAGCCTGCACAGTATTTAGCTTTTTATGTTGGTACAGAAGCTCATTGGCCTTTCAACGGAGGTATGTGACTACAATTCCAGTTCCTGCTGCTCCTGTCGCAAATTCGTCCATAGACACTGAGCTCGGATATCGACTCACTTGTGTTAAGACGTGTTGTATTGTTATATTCAGTTACACTATGACATGAAAGCACATTGGGTTAATTCAAAACCTATTCAGATACCTATACAACCCCATCCTCACGTCCAATTTAGAATGCCTTCTACAATGCCTTGACTCTCATCTTTGTCTGTCAGGGGACATCATGATTTTCTCAGCCTGCAAGATGTTGGATCAGTTCTCAAACTGACCTTTAACAATGTTCAAGTGATTGAGGATATAGCTCAGTGTGAAGAAGGGAGCAGAACATCTAACGTCCCTTGGCGGGAAGAGAACATTACTGCAAAATTAAACCAGCATCACTTTTGTATTTTTTTTTGAAGGTTTGTACTCCCTCCCACTTTTCCATTAAGCCCCATTCCTTATAATAGTTGAATTTAAATATTCATCCATTCAACTGGAATTTGCCTAAGAGGTGATGAATAAATTACTGTAAAACCACACCGAGATAATGGATTGCCACTAGCCCTGACAGGGAAAGCGAAATCTTGTTCACATTCCCCCCAACGCAAACCACCAATTATTTATTCCAGACTAAAATTGATCCTCCAATTAGTTTGCTCCAACACTTTGTGAAATTTCATGTTCCCATAAATTACAATGTCACAACTAAAACCTATTATAGTTTATAAATTAGTTTAATTTCAACACTACAGGTCTCTGGTGATATACATTACACTGAATTTAACTCAATGTAAAATTGCCCTGCATCAAAAAGGCAACAAACTGACCAAAGTTCTCATTGTTAATGGTCTTGGCCAATCTCATGTTCTACCTCAATGTAACCCTTGAACTAAGAACCAGCTTCAGTCTAATTTTGTCTCTTTCTCTCTGAATCCTACCTTGATATGAATCTAACCTACCTATCTGATCTTCGCCTGTAGACCATTCTTCATGAATTAATCTTACCAGTGAGCAACCCATCTGCTGTGCACTAATGAGAAGCACGTAGCTGACATTGCTGATTTATCTGGGGACTGAGCGAGAACACGGTTGGAATATTCTGTACAGTTTTGGTTCTCCCCTTCTGAGGAATGATGTTGTGGTGATGGAGTGGCTGGACTGATGCATGGATTGAATTGGTTAGGGCAGCATTCACTGGAGTTTAGAAATTTGCTTTATTCATTCACGGGATGAGTGCATCGCTGGCTGGGCCAACATTCACAAACACACACAAACACAAACACACAGACACACTCTGTCTCACACACACACACACTCTCTCTGTCTCTTTCTTACACACACACAAACACACACACACACACATACACACACACACTCATAGCCACACACACTCATAGACATAGACACGCACAGACACAAACACACATACACTTTCTCTCTCTCTCACACACACACACACACGCATAGCCACACACAGACACACACACACTCCCTCACACACACACAACCTCTCCCTTACACACACACACCCTCACACAGTCACACTCATACACACACTCTCTCTCTCACTCACACACACACTTACACAGACACACACACTTCTATATACACTTTCTCTCTCTCACACACATACTCTATCTTACACGCATTCTCATAGCCGTACACACACAGACACAGACACACACACACTCACACACACATTCACCCTCACACACATACTCTCCCACTCATGCACACTCACACACACACACACACACACACATTCTCTGTCTCTCTCACACACACATACACACAAACACACCCTCTGTCTCACTCTCTCTCTCATACACACACACACACACTCATAGCTGCACACACACGTAGGCATAGACAAACTGACACAGGCACACACTCTCTCTCTCTCACTCACACTCACATACACATATACACACACTCTCTTTCTCTCTCACACTCTTACACACACACTCTGACACACACACACACACACACTCTCACCCATACACATAAACACACACATACTCGTTTCCTCTCTTCTCACACAAATACACTCTCACATGCACACACTCTCTCATACACACTCTCTCCCACACACACATTCTCTCTCTCTCACTCACTCATGCACACTCACACTCTCACACACACACACACTTTCTCTCTCACACACACATTCTCACATAAACGCACACCCTCTCCCTCACACACACTCTCTCTCATTCATACACACTCATACCTTCACACGCAGACACAGTCTCTCTCTCACACACACACACACACACACCACATTCACTCACACACTCTCTCATATACACAGGCACACATACACTCTCTCACATACACACTCTTGCACACACACACATATATTCACACTCATACAGTCACATATTCACACTCAGACTCATGCACACTCACTTTCTCACATGCACACATCCAGACACACACTCATACATGCTCTCTCGTGCACACACACATACACTCACACACACACACATACAAACACTGTCTGTCTCTCTCTCACATATATGCACACACATGTACTTTCACACGTGCACGCACACAAACATATGCCCACAAACATACACAAACACATTCTATCTCACACGCACTCTCACACACACATACACATTCTCTCACACACACACATTCCTGATTGATAAACCAATCAAAAGACTGTCTCTGGCCAAAACTGCCCTGAATGTTCACCCATGGAGTCAATGTATCTAACACCCTCCCCTTCCACTTGAATAATGAAGTATTGTAGATACAACTCAGAGTGCGTTCTATGATACGTCTGTTTGTAAAAATATCATGAGCACAGATTGTAACCCCAGGACATATTGAAACCTCAATTATGACATGATTTTTTGTTTAAATGAGGAAATAAAGCCAAAAGATAATTGTGGATGCAATTTTCATGGTTGCATCAACAGTAACACTAGAACGTTACATGTAAAGGTATCAAATGGAGAAATACAGTAAAAACTCCCGTGAGTATCATGAACTGCCAGAATGATGGGAGCATCTCTACAGTGTGGAAGCAGATCATTTGACTCATCACGTCCACACCAACCCTCCAAAGAGCTTCTTACCAGTATCCACCCTACAGCCCTGCATTTTTCCCATGGACAATCCACCCCTAATCTGCACATCTTTGGATTGTGGGAGAAATCCCCACCGACACGGGGAGAATGTGCAAACGCCACACAGACAGTCCGCCTGAAGCTGGAATCGAACCGGGTTCTTGGTGCTGTGAAGCAGCAATGCTAGCCACTGAGCCACTGTGCCACTCCTAAGAAAGGCACCAATCTGGACGAGAACAAAATTTTCTGCTTTCCACTTTCAAGAGTACACAAGATCAGGGATTAGGAGTAATTTCTAAATCTGGTCTGTATGTGCTAGTCGGCAGAAGTACTTATATGTACGAGTATCCACTAGTCAATCCTACATTTCAGGTAAGGGTCTCTCTCACTCTGAGTGTAGAAACCAAGAAAAAGGAAACAGGACAAATGATGAACTATTTTTACAGTTAATGGTTGGGCCCTGGGGGGTGTTGTTGAACAAAGAGACCTAGGGATTCAAGTACATAGTTCATTGAAAGGAGCAACACAGGTAGACAAAGTAGTGAAGAAGGTGCTTGGTATGCTTGCCTTCATTGGTCAGAGAATTGAGTATAGACTTTGGGAGGTCATGTTGTGTCTGTACGGGACAGTGGTGAGGTCACTTTTAGAATATTGTGTACAGTTCTGGTTGTCCTGCAACAGGAAAGATACTATTAAATTGGAAAGGATGCAGAAAATATTTATAAGGATGTGAGTGTAACTGGTGGGTTTGAGTTATAAAGACAGACAGGATAGGCTGGGACATTTTTCCCTGGAGCATCAGAAGCTGAGGGGCGATTCTGTAGGAGTTTATAAAGTGGATTGCAAAGATCATTTCTCTAGAGGGCATAATTTTAAAGTGAGAGGGGAAAGATTTTAAAAGGGGCCCGAGGGGCAATGTTTTCCTGCAGAGGATGCTGCGTCAGTGGAAGTGATAGATGTAAGTACAGTTACAACAGTTAAAAGATATTTGGACAGGTACATGGATAGAAAAGGTCTGAAGAGATGTGGGCCAAATGCAGGCAAATGGGGCTAGTTTAGTTTGGGAAATTTGGTCAGCATGGATGAGTTGGACCCAAGGGTCTGTGCCCATGCTCTAGGATCATGACTCCATAATTTGTTTGAAGTGTTTGAAATCAATTAGTAAGCTAAGGACAGGGTGCAGAAGAGCCAGGATATGAAAGAAATTAACCACAAAGTTTAAATCTGTTTGACGTGTTGGAGAAATGGGTGCGAGTACTCGGGTGGTGAGTTTCCGTTTAATTTTGTTGTGGTTACTTCAAACTGGAATATCCTTCTCAGGCTTTGCGACATCAAACATTATCATCTATTTCTGTGCAATCTTTTTAATGTCTGTAAAACTAATTTAGCCAATAGCTGCTGGAAGGTACTGATGAGAGGGGTTTGAGAGGAGGAGACTAAGCAAGATGCTGTTATCTGTGCTATTTATTTCCAGAAATGCTCTGCCTCTTAAAACATCAAACTGATGGCCAAAAGGGATTTTTGAATGGCCTCCTGGTTTAGAATCTCTGTCAGTAATAGAGGAAGTGAGAGTTTCTGGCTGGCTTCATTGGGCTCCCAGGGATCTACACTGTAAAATCCAGTGACTCATAAATTCCCACAATCAAGGCAAGTGGCTCCCTCAACATTTCACTCTCAAAATAAAATTTTGAATTCCAGAATGGTGAAGTGTGGAGTTTAATTTGGATAAATGTGAGTATTGCATTTTGGTAAAATAAACAAGGACAGGCCTTATACCATTAAAAGTAGGGCTTTGGACAGAGTGGCAGAACAGAAAGACCTAGAGTTTCAGGGACATAATTCTTTGAAGTGTGTGTCAGATATAGACAGGGAGGTGAAGAAGGCTTTTAGCACAATTACCTTCATTGTTCAGATCATTGAGTATAGGAGTTGGGACGTCAAGCTGAGATTGTACAGGACATTGATGAGGCTTCACCTGGATTACTGCGTCCAGTTCTTGTCTCCTTGTTATAGGAAAGATATCATTATGCTGGATGCGAGGCAGTGTGTAAATTTAAGGAGGAGATAGACAAATGTTTAATTGGTAATAGGTTGAAGGGACATAGTCATAGTCATAGAGATGTACAGCACGGAAACAGACCCTTCGTTCCAACTAGTGAGAAGTTGGAGTCAAAACGTGTGGTGCTGAAAAAAACACAGCTGGTCAGGCAGCATTTGAGGGGCAGGAGAATTGACGCTTTGGGCAGGAGCCCTTCATCAGGAATGTTGAAGAGTTTATGCTGGAAATGTTGACTCTCCTGCTCCTCAGATGCTGCCTGACCTGCTATGCTTTTCCGGCAATGCACTCTCAACTCTGATCTCGAGCATCTGCAGTCCTCACTGTCTCCTTCAGTAGAGATTTGCCAGGGATAGAGCATTTGGGTTATAAGGAGAGGCTAGATTGGCTGGGACTTTCTTCACTGGAGTGTAGGGATAACCTTATAAAATAATGAGGGTTATTGATAAGATGAATGGCAGGTGTCTTTTCCCTAGGGTGGGGGACATAGTTTTAGATTGAGAGGAACAAGATTTTAAAAATAAATATGGGGTTTGTTTGTACAGAGGGTGGCTCATGTGTGGAATGAATTTTCTGAGGAAGTGGTGGATGAAGGCACAGTTACAACATTTAAAAGACTTTTGGATAAGTTCACAAATAGGAAGAAATTTGGAGGGATATGGGGCAGGAGCAGGCAGGTGGGACTAGTTTAGTTTGGGAACACGGTCAGCATGGACTGGTTGGGCCGAAGGGCCTGTTTCTGTGCTGGATGACTCTGTGACTGTAAGTGTTTAACATACCCATTCTTACTTCTACATGGAATGAAACTGTAAAGGGACATGGACCAGGAATCTCTGTAATTAAAAGGAGATTTACGCGTCCCTCAAAATCAATGAGGAGTTACACTTGATAATATATCAGCAAGTGTTAATTTTTTGGTTAAAAAGCTTTGTTACTGGTTTAACTTCACCCTCTGTGAGTTTATCCAGCATTGGTTGACTGGTTTCCCTGGGTTTGAAGCATAATGTTTACATATCGGATTGACAGTGGCTGCTGCTACAGTAAAGCCCAAACGTCAGGGGTAATTGAAAGAACCTTATTCAGTCCAAGGTACTGACTGGATGAGATTTCTCGCAGGTTCCATGGGATGGGGAGTAGATGGAGCCCACATCTTGTGCCAGGATGGTGTCTGCTCCATCTTTCCATCGATTGGAGGTGGAATATCACATCTCAGGCCGTGGGACAGCAGCAACAGTTTCAGAGGCAGACGGATGCCTTTCAGTATCACAGTATCCCTTATTGTAGTCTCTTTATTTTGCCCTCAGATTGCAGTGCCCTTCCAGCAGGCTACAGCAATAAGAGAGAAACCTTTCATTTCTGTAGCATCTCTGAGCTGCAGATGTAATGTGGAAAACATGGCAGTCAGTTTGCACATGACAAGATCTACAAACAAACTGAAATGATCACGTCATCTGCTGCAGTGATATCGAATTGCTTGGTTACTGGTTATTAGTTAGTTCAGTTTCAGTGCAAAATAATACCAACAGGGTGGGTTCGATTCCTGCACCAGCTGAGGTTATCCTGAAGGTCTCTCCTTCTCTAACTCTCCCCTCACCTGGTGTTTGATGACTCTTAGGTTAAACCACCACCAGTCATCTCTCTGTCTCTCTAATGAGAGAGCATCCCTATGGTCTGGGAAGACTATGGTGACTTTACCTTCATTGCTGGGGGTACTTAGTCAATTTAAGACCTCAATCACTTTTCATTCTCAGTTGCATTGAACCAGTGATGGCTCTCCCGATGTGGAATCACACTAGAATTGAACCCATTTTGTTCCTTGCTTTACAGCCATTCTCCGGGTGATATTCCCCAAATTAATAGAATCATAGAATCACAGGAGGGGCCCTTCACCCATTGGGTCTGTACCTGAGTCCCACTCCCCCACACAATTAGCTACAGCTACAAATGGGATAGCTCATACTGTAGAGTCCCCGAGTGAGGAGGGAAAAACTGCATCCCCTTGGTTATTTACTCATCCACTCGGTTGGTTGCAATAAGATTAATTTAAAAGGATTCCTCCCCTTGTGTACATCTTCCATCCAGGCTCAAATGAAATTATGTTTTAAAAGGAGCCAACTTAACAAGGCTCTCTTCAATTAACAATAAGAGCAGGTTTATTTGTGGCTACAGAAGGAATATGCACACGGCAGACATACACTGATTGAAAACAAGAGGTGAAGCTGAAAGGATAAAAGTTAGGAGAAAGTGAGGACTGCAGATGCTGGAGATCAGAGCTGAAAAATGTGTTGCTGGAAAAGCGCAGCAGGTCAGGCAGCATCCAAGGAGCAGGAGATTCGACGTTTCGGGCATAAGCCCTTCTTCAGGACTCCTGAAAAAAAGATAAAAGTTAGTAAAGTGAGGGGCAGATATCTGAAGGGTGTGGCTGTCGGAGGAGGAGCTGTTATCAATCACCATGATATTAATTGCCAAACAGTCAAAACTGAGATTTATATCTTGAAGGTTGGTTAAACTCTTTGGTCCCGATTCCTTTCAGCAGTAGCTGACTGGCAGCATTCAGAGTGAAAAAGTGTCATTCTCCTTTCTTATGGTTGGTCCCGCCGCACCAACCAGTACCCTTCCACTGACACCCTCCTTCGACTGACTGAACTGGTCCTCACCCTGAATAACTTCTCTTTCCAATCCTCCCACTTCCTCCAAACCAACGGGCACCCGCATGGGCCCCAGCTATGCCTGCCTCTTCATAGGATACGTGGAACAGTCCATCTTACGTAGCTACACTGGCACCACCCCCCACCTTTTCCTCCTCTACATCAATGACTGTATCGGCGCTGCCTCGTGCTCCCACGAGGAGGTTGAACAATTCATCCACTTTACCAACACCTTCCACCCCGACCTCAAATTTACTTGGACTATCTCAGACTCCTCCCTCCCCTTCCTAGACCTTTCCATTTCTATCTTGGGTGACCAAATCAACATGGACATTTACTATAAACCGACCAACTCCCACAGCCATCTAGACTACACCTCCTCCCACCCTGCCCCCTGTAAAAACACCATCCCATATTCTCCCAGAAGGACCAGTTCCAATACTGAACAACCCAGATGGCCTCCTTCTTCAAAGACTGCAATTTCCCCCCAGACGTGATCAACGATGCTCTCCACCGCATCTCCTCCACTTCCCACTCCTCCACCCTTGAGTCCCACCCCTCCAATCGCCACCAGGACAGAACCCCACTGGTCCTCACCTACCACCTCACCAACCTCCATATACATCGTATCATCCGCCGTCATTTCCGCCACCTCCAAACGGACCCCACCACCAGGGATATATTTCCCTCCCCTCCCCTATCAGTGTTCTGAAAAGACCACTGCCTCGGTCACTCCCTCATCAGGACCACATCCCCCACCAACCCAACCTCCACTCACGGCACCTTCCCCTGCAACCGCAGGAAATGCAAAACTTGCGCCCACACCTCCCCCCTCACTTCCCTCCAAGGCCCCAAGGGATCCTTCCATATCCACCACAAATTCACCTGCACCTCCACACACATCATTTACTGCATCCGCTGCACCCGATGTGGCCTCCTCTACACTGGGGAGACAGGCCGCCTACTTGCAGAACTTTTCAGAGAACACCTCTGGGACACCCGGACCGACCAACCCAGCCACCCCGTGGCTCAACACTTTAACTCCCCCTCCCACTCCACCAAGGACATGCAGGTCCTTGGACTCCTCCATCGCCAGACCTTAGCAACACGACGGCTGGAGGAAGAGCACCTCATCTTCCACCTAGGAACCCTCCAACCACAAGGGATGAACTCAGATTTCTCCAGTTTCCTCATTTCCCCTCCCCCCACCTTGTCTCAGTCGATTCCCTCGAACTCAGCACCACCCTCCTAACCTGCAATCTTCTTCCTGACCTCTCCGCCCCCACCCCACTCCGGCCTATCACCCTCACCTTGACCACCTTCCACCTATCGCATTCCCAACGCCCCTCCCCCAAGTCCCTCCTCCCTACCTTTTATCTTAGCCTGCTGGACACACTTTCCTCATTCCTGAAGAAGGGCTCATGCCCGAAACGTCGACTCTCCTGTTCCTTGGATGCTGCCTGACCTGCTGCGCTTTTCCAGCAACACATTTTCAGCTCTGATCTCCAGCATCTGCAGTCCTCACTTTCTCCTGAATATTGGACATGTCCATCTGCTGTGTTCACTTTTCAGGATCTTTTTAATTTGTTTTATTTTAAATTATTTATTTCCCAGGCGACATAAATCATTAACAATACATTGTGTCTCCGATTAATCAGATCCACACTTGCATTAATGATGTATTCGTCAGTGTTTTATACTGGATTCACATTATTCAGTAAACCTAACACTGGCAACTGCTTTGGTGGAGTTTAACTCAGAATTAAATAGCACAAAGTAAACAGAAATTTGATTTTAAGCGATTAAATTGAATGCAGGAATTTAAAAAGTTTGCAGGTCACACAATATATTTAATTATTTTGCAATGGGCAGGAATGTTTTACATCAGATTAATAACTGGTTAGAGTATCAAAATATTCTTATAAATGTCCAGTCATGTGATTCCACATCATGGGCTGAAGTGTCACAACTTTGTAGATTTATCCAAATGGAAAATACATCAAAAGCAAGAGATCCAAACCCAGCTTTTTATTTACTCACAGGACGAGGATACCCATCCCTAATTGTTAAGGGTCTGGAGTCACATGTAGACCAGACCAGGTCAAGATGGCAGTTTTCTTCCCTGAAGGCATTAATGAACCAGATGGGTTTTTTTTCCCCAGTGATCGGCATTAGATTCATGGTCACCATTAAACTTTTATATTCCATTTTCTTTTACTGAATTCAATTGTACCACCTGCTGTGACAGGATTCAGACTCGGGTCAGGGTCCCCAGAACATTCCCTGGGTCTCTGGATGAACAGTCCAATGATAATACCACTGAGCCACTGCCTCCCTCTCGATCTGAAGCTGTGGTAGGGAAGGTGGAGAATAGTCAGGACAGTTCTAGACAGCATTGACTTCAATGGGGGATGAGTTGAGGGAAGAGAAGGTGAAGGCACAATGATAATCAATTTTTCCAAGTTTTTGGAATTATTTCAATGGAGATACACAAAACCACCAATAAATTGTATCAACAGATCTCACTCATCCAATAATCCCTTCTGTCTTTTGGATTGAAAACTAACCAAATGCATGGACTTCTCATTCCAATTATATAAATCTCCAAGAAATTCTGGATCAAACTATTTCAAGCAGGCAGCCTGTCACTCTAGGGGACATTATGGTCAAGTGGTAAGTGAAACTGAGTTGACATGAAGGCCAGAACTTTAGTTTTCTGAAGAACATTGGTGAGTTTTCAATACTCCAACACATTCCATCATCAGCGCCATGGTGTAGGGATTGGGAAAGATGTGCAGGTATATCTCGATTGTTCACAGTGACAGTGACAGAGTCCCGACCAATGCAGGAATGGTAAGGGATTGTCAACTCTAGAATCCTCTCGTTGCATTATGTCCAAGATTACGAGGAATGTTTGGTGGAACCTGCCTAGACTGGAGCTGTATTCAAATCTCCTGGAGCCTTGGGACTGGATTTTCTGAGTGGAAATCACAGGCAGATTGCCACTTCACTCATTTTTAATTTACATAGAGAAAAAGCTCCATATTTCTGGCAGGAGATTCCAATTAGGAGTCCTTCAGAAACTCAGAGTCCTGCTTCCATCCTGACAGAAGTCTCGGAGTGTTGAATCATTAGAGGCGAAGCTGAAAATGTGTTGCTGGAAAAGCACAGCAGGTCAGGATGCTGCCTGACCTGCTGCGCTTTTCCATCAACACATTTTCAGCTCTGATCTCCAGCATCTGCAGTCCTCACTTTCTCCATTAGAGGAGAAGGTAAACAACACCAGCTTTTCACAGCAGTCAGCTCCTGGCAAAGGGTAAATACATAAGGTAGGGGTGAGGTTAGGATGCTCAGAGGGTATAGTGCCAGGTGGATAGAGAGGGCGAGTCTACCAGGTGGGTAAGGTGACAAGTGAAAATGTAAAAGGCTGCCTGAGACCCAAAACTTTGACCCCACTCTAAGACTCAACACTATTGCAGAGTCTGGGATCCTTGCCCTCCTTTTTCTTCATTCTGAGCCTGATCTTACACTGCCAGACATGATCCTACCAACCCCCCACCCCCCCTACCAACCCGGGACGTCCCGCAGAACCCAGCATCCCCACCCCTCACCATGTAGCCATGATGCCCCCAAGAGATGCAGCATCAACCCTCCCCCACACATCTCATGTTCCAATGCAGAGCGATGCCAACAGAGTGGGTTCAATTCCCTCACCAGCTGAGGGTACCATGAAAGACTCTCCTTCTCAATCTCTCCCCTTGCCTGAGGCATGGTGACCCTCAGGATAAATCCGCATCAGTCATTTCTCCTTCTCTGTCTCTAATGAAGAGCAGCTTTATGGTCTTTTTGCTAACCTTACCTTTCATAGCCTCCAAAATCCAACCCAATCTTATCCTCATTTCCCACCATTTCAAATATCCTTTCTTCGGTCAATTTTCCTTTTATTTTAAAAGACTCACATTCTCTTACCATGCTTAAATATCACCTGTGTGAAATTCATTTTCTGTCTTCTCTTAAATTTGATTTGTGTTTATCACTCCTATCTCACTCCCGTCTCACTGACCAGCAGACGAGATACATCACTGAGCTCCTGGGTAAAACTCCACATCATTTCGAAGATCTCAGTGAGATCTCAGTGACTGCACAAGTCTCTCTCTTCATCTCTGCAAACCTGCATTGCTGCACATACTCCAGTGAATCCAGGCTGCACCTTTTTCATTGCGTTCAGCTCTGTTCTGTTTTCAGAAAAACTGGACACAATGCTCAATTGACTCACTGAGACTTTGAACAATCTGCCGAATTATCCCACAGCAGGTAGGTGCCCATCATTCTCCTGGCTAAAGGAACATTATTCATCTCAAATTCCAGGCAGATGGTGTTTCAGGATATTTTATTTATGGCTTTTCATCTTATCCTCAACCCGCGTCAACATTCCAAGTACAGGTTCCAAGGAATATCATTCCAAAGTGGGAACCAGGGTTCATTCCAGCCGTCAAACCTCCGGCAGTGACATCAACACAAGCTTTACTGTTTCTGCTATCTGGCACATGTTAGCTGGCTATGTAGATGGTTCAAATCTGGACTCTTCTGATGTACAACCCAGCTTTTATAAGTGCACATCGCTCAGTGATCCATGCATGGAGCTCCCTGTGGAACATCAATTATCAGGAAGTATCTCAAACTGATGGACTCATTTGCCTGGATTTAAGGATATGCACCATCTTACCAGCAAGGTTTCAGGGAGAAAGTACTCAAAGCACAAAGTCCAACTCTGCAACAAAGCGATGATCCCTGTTCCACAGGATTTCACAGCCCACCAGTCAGGCTAATGTTAACATCAGCTTCCTTTCACTGTAGCAAGTTACTACAACAACACCTCGCATTTAGATTAACTCCTGTGACATCATAGGATATCCCTAGAGGCTTTGCAAGGGTAGTATCAAAATGTAACACTGAGCCAAGTGATGAGAATTGGGATAGGGGACCAATATCTTGTCTTTAATGAACATCTTAAAGAAGGGAATGTAAAGCTGGAAATAGCAAGACTACGTGATTGCTACTTGCGATACAAACTCCTCGGTGAGAGCAGATTTGCTCAGGTTTCTAAGCTGCACAGCCCGGGTCCTTGAAATGACAGCTGGACTCACACCTGTCAATGCTCATTTCTTGATTCACCTTCTGTGATTGATTTCCGAGCTGACAGCTGGAGTACAGTTTCAGACATGTTCTTTGTCCTTGTTGGACTGTAACAAGGCAATGTGAAGCTTCAGCTGCACCAGTGACAGTGACTGAGTGATCTTGTCTAAAGGCACCTCCAATGATTAATGAATCTTCCCTCGTTCTCCACTGTCAGCTCTCCTTGAGAAAACAGGAGGAGAGGAATGGAGCCGGAATTATAGTGAGACAATAGTTATCTTATGTTTCGTTTCATTTTTCATGAGGTATTTCAAATCCATTTGAGTATATATAATGAAAACATTTCAATACCTGAACTGGTATGGTGTCTGGTTCAAACCCAGTCAACAGCGAGTAAGGGAAAGCTAGCACGGAGCTGTAAAACTGCTGAAGACAGATTGGCTCAAACAGTTTTACTTCAGCAACTATTGATGTTAATTAAACGACTGAAATCAATGCTAATACCAATTAATGAGAAATGTCTGAGCCAGATTATAGGCTTCCTTATAGGAAATGGAATTGTTACATTCCTACAGATGCCCATGGAAAATTCATGCACAGAGTAGGAAGGCTTTTGACTCTTCATTCCCTTCCAGGAACTATCTTGAAGATGTTTCATTTCTGGTTTACCATTCCTTACCCCACAGCAAGTCTTAACTGTGGCAAAACCTAAGACCTATCAAGGCCTCTGTAACTGGAGAGGTTTTTAAGTGTGCTTTGTGATGGCAATTACCACTCAGTTGATTAGCCTCTGAGTTCCAAGTTCAAAGCCTACTCCAGGACAAAGCTCTAGCCTGCTGGCTGTGGGGTCGTACTGAGGGTGTCCTGCTCTGCTGGAAGGGCTTTGCAGTCAGCGGGTCATGTCTCTTTGTGGCTACTTGATGTACCTACTCTCACTAGTATCTTTACATACAAATGAGGAAGGACACCACTTCAACTGAGACAACACATTCATCCAAGGACAAGCCAAGCAGAGACATGCACGAAAATTCCTAGAAGCATGGTATTCCAACCAGAACTCGATCAACAAACACATTGATTTGGATCCCATTTACCACATCCTGAGAAAAAGAACAGGAAATGACACTACCACAGGAAATGGCATCACCAACCCAAGGAAATTTAAACACATAAATAAAAAGTGGACCATACTACCAGGGCTTCGCCGGAGGCTCACTGATGATGTTACCTAGTATGGTGACGAAACATCTGAAACTGGACCTTCCAGCTCAGCGAGCAAACCTAAATCCAGATTATCTGGTCATTGTCACATTGTTGTTTGTGGGAGTGGGCTGTGTTTCCCAAATCACCACAATCAAAGATAATCTTTGGGAGATCATGAGATCCTGAAGACTCTGCCTGAACACAAGGCTTTGTCTTATTTCTTTACAAGGTACAATGTGATGGGTGGTTGTGTGATGGACAATCGTTCTCACACCTGTATTTAACCTGTCTTTGCTTCCTCCTGATCCTTTCTCACAATCTTCACACTTTCCTCAATCTTCCTCTTACAATCTTCAGCATTTTACACCCAAGCTTGGCGTGATTGGACAATTACTTGTTGTTCTGTCTTTTTCTCTCATTTTCCTAAGCTTTCTATAAGCTGCAGAACCAGGCAATATAGGGACAAAAAAACTGCAGATGCTGGAATCCAAGATAGACCTGCCGGAGGCTGGAAGAACACAGCTAGCCAGGCAGCATCAGGAGGTGGGGAAGTCAAAATTTCAGGTGTAACCCTTCTTTAGAACTGGAAGAAGAGTTACACCTGAAACATTGACCTCTCCACCTCCTGGTGCTGCCTGGCTAGCTGTGTTCTTCCAGCCTCCTCTAGTCGACATAAGATATAGAAGCAGAATTAGGCCATTTGACACATCAAGTCTGCTCCACCATTTAATCATGGCTCATTTGTTTCTCAATCTCATTCTCATGCCTTCTTGCCAAAACTCTTGATCCCTTTACTAAACAAGAACCCATCTGTCTCTCTCTTAAATACACTCAATGACTTGGTCTCTACAGCCCTCTGTGGCAATGAATTCCACAGAGTCACCACCTTCTGGCTGAAGAAATTCCACCTCATCTCAGTCCTAAAGGGTCGTCCCTTCACCCTGAGGCTGTGCCCTCAGGCCCTAGTCTCACCAACTGGTGGAAACATCTTCCTCGCCTTTGCTCTGTTCAGGCCTCTCACTATTCTGCAAGCTTTACTCCTTCAGCTGATTCTCAATCCCCTTGAAGCTCTGATGCGAACAACTACCTAGCAAAAGCATCCTTTGAAACACTGCTAACTTTGCTCAGTAACTCACTGCGTTGTTCTCCCAGATTGAGAACTTGCCCAATTTTCCACCACGGATTAGTTTCCTTCCAGGCATCCAGGTATTTACAACACCTCACGGGTCTCTTCCACATTTCCGAAAGACCAGCCCAAGAGAACAGGTTCGAGAGCGGCTGAGGTCTCAACTCGAAACTATTCTCTTTAGCCTCAGTTTGCTGTTTTAGTTCATTTGTGCAGTGTGGGAGCTGATAGTAAGGATCACATTAATACTCATCTCCAATTCCTCTTGGACACAACTCCAAGGCTTGTTCAGTCATTCAGGAGCCAACCCCCATCACTGTGGAGCTGGATTCTTTGTTTTATTCATTAATATGATAAAGGAGTCACTGGCTAGGCAGCATTTATTACCTATCCCTAATTGCCCAGAAGGCAGTTAGGAGTCAACCCCATTGCTGTGGGTCTGGAGTCACGTGTTTGCCAGAATAGGTAAGGATGCCAGGTTCCTTCCCTGAAGGACGTTAGTCACCCAGATGGGTTTTCCCAACAATCGACCATGGATTCATGGTCATCATTAAACTCTTAATTCCAGATTTTTATTGAATTAAAATTCTACCATACGCTGTGGTGGGATTTGAACCCAGGTCCCCAGAACATTATCCGGATCTCGGCATTATCAGTCCAGCGATAATATTAGGCCAATGCCTCCCACGTGTAGGCCAGACTGGGTCAGGATGGCAGATTCCCTTCCCTAAAAAATATTAGTGAACCAGATGGTTTTTTTGTTCAGTGAATTCATGGTCAGCATTACTGGCATTAATCCTTGGTTTCAGTTTGGTTAGAGTTACATGGATTTTAGTTCTGGAACTGCTGTAAGTGGGAATTGAAGACCAGGTGTTAACTAACCCAGAGCCATAACCATTAGGTTCCATACACAGTCTGAACATCGCACCATCTCATCCTCTTCACAGAGTTACCATTGACCCATGACAGTTCAGTTCCAATCCACTTCTTCTGCTTCCTGATGAGATTTTGTCACCTTGATGAGCTGTCAGTGTTTCAGATTCAACATGTAGGGAGTCCTTCCCTGTCACAGTCCAGAGTGGAATAGCTCAGTGCTGGCTACCCACACAACACTCTGCCACTTTACTTGGCAGAGCAGATCTGACAATGATCCAGGACCAATGAACCCTCCTGCCTGGGGCATGGGGCTAATGGTGAGGCCAGAGACTCTGAGCGAGCCTGATCTATGGCCAGCTCACATTAAGGGCAGCCCAATGAGTGGGCAGTAGGACCCCTCAGTGCCAGGAGGATCGTCATCGTCACAATTTCCAGTCAATCAGCTGGAGCCCACAGTGTCAGCACTGTGCCCAGTGACAGAATGAAAACCACCATGGATTCCTAGACCCAGATAGAGCAGAGGCATTGGATGGGGTTGACTGAGGGAGGGGGTGTTCATACCTAAGAGCTGGGGGGAGATGCGATAGTGTGACCTTTGAGTTTTAAAGGCTGTGTAGATAAGAACGAAAGGAGGATACTGCTTTCAGGGAGGAGCTTCTCCTGATGGACAAAGAGAAGCCTCCAACTCTCCTCCCCCCTTCCTTTCTCCCTGCCAACTGACTTCCCACTCCCACTCAAACTGCACACACCAACCAGGTTATGTCATGGACAGGGTGATGTTTGGGACAATGAACCCAATTGACCCTCAATGATAGGCAAGTTGGTGATTTCAATGCCCTTTCACGGAGGGTTTTACAGTCACACCACACCAAGTTACCACACCAAAAATTCTTGATGAAGGGCTTTTGCTCAAAACGTCGAGTTTCCTGTTCCTTGGATGCTGCCTGACCTGCTGCGCTTTAACCAGCAATACATTTTCCACACACCAAGTTATAGTCCAACAGATGAAGTCCTGACTCCACCTGACAAAGAAGCAGTGCCCCAAATGCTTGTGATTTCAAATAAACCTGTTGGACTATAACCTCTTATCACATTCCTGATGAAGGGCTTATGCTCGAAACATCGATTCTCCTGCTCCTCGGATGCTGCCTGACCTGTTGTGCTTTTCCAGCAACTCATCTTTTGATTCTGATCTCCTGCATCTGCAGTCCTCACTTTCTCCTCTGGACTATAACCTGGTGTGGTGTGACTTCTCACTTCGTCCAGCTCAGTCCAACACCCAGCAACTCCACATCGGGCCTGAGTTTGACAGTTGGCAGGAAGATGGTGCTCTGAACAAACATCTATTTTAAAATCCCCTCCAAATACCCCTTCCAACCCATTGTCTCATCAAAAATACATGACCGGGGCCTTGTACCAGTCTGTTCAACAAAGGGGCACAGAGGCAGTGGATGGACTGATGGTCTACACCACATGAGCAATTGTCTTTGGGTTCTGGGAGATGATCAGGTGAGCTGTGCTGGGTCACAATTAGACTTTTTAATTCTCACATCTTCTTGTTCCTGTCACTCCCCTCACCCTGGCTCAATGTTCACTCGGACATTCCATTTCCTGTCCAGCTTGCCAAGGGAGGGTGAGTTTCCTGGACTGCAGATGACATTTCTCTCCCATGGGAACCTCAATGGAAGGGAAGATTAGGCAGCTTGGCTCATGAACAACCAAGCCCTCAATTCAATTGATTCCTAATCCCCTGCGGCAGCTCAATTTCACATGAGCTGAGCTACCATCTCACAGTGCTCTAATGGGGTTAATAGCTTGAACAGTGAAGCTTAAAGATCTCAAAGTATGGGATCAGCCATTTAGTTCAATTTTTCTTACACAGTGGTTCATCTGTGGGATGGACTTCCAGAGGAAGTGATGGATGCAGGTATAGTTACAAAATTTACAAGACATTTAGATAAAATGGGCGGCACGGTGGCTCAGTGGTTAGCACTGCTGTCTCACAGCGCCAGAGACCCAGGTTCAATTCCAGTCTCAGGCAACTGTGTGGAGTTTGCACATTCTCCCCGTGTCTGCGTGGGTTTCCTCTGGGTGCTCCGGTTTCCTCCCACAGCCCAAAGATGTGCAGGTCAGGTGAATTGGCCATGCTAAATTGCCCGTAGGATGTGTAGGTGAGGTGCACTAGTCAGGAGAAATGTAGAGTAATAGGATAGGGGATTGGGTCTAGGTGGTTTACTCTTCGGAGGGTCAGTGTGGACTGGTTGGGCCGAATGGCCTGTTTCCCTACTGTAGGGATTCGATGATAAGGACACAAATAAGAAATGGTTAGAGGGATTTGGGCCAGGAGTAGGCAGCTGGGACTAGATTGGTTGGGATTATGGTTGACATGGACTGATTGGACCAAAGGGTCTGTTTCTGTGGTGTCTGACTCGATGACTGTGATGAGAAGAAACATCTTCTCTCGGAGCGTGGGGGAGCCTGGGGAGTTCTTCACCACAAAAAGCGGTTGAGGCCCAAGACATTGAATGTTTTCAAGAAGCAGTTAAATATAGTTCTTCAGACTAAATGATATGAGGAGAAAGTAGGAACAGAATACTGAGTTAAGTGATTGGCCAATATATCATTGAATAGTAGAGCGGGCTCGAGGGGCCGAATGGCCTATTCCCTCTCCTATATAGAACATACAACATAGAACATAGAAAAGTACAGCACAGAACAGACCCTTTGGCCCACGATGTTGTGCCAAAAATTATTCTTAATCTAAAATATAATAACCTAACGTATGCACCCCTTGATTCACTGCTGTCCATGTGCATGTCCAGCAGTCCCTAATGACTCTGCTTCCACCACCACAGCTGGCAACACATTCCATACATTCACAACACTCTGCATAAAGAACCTACCTCTGGCGTCTCCTTTATACCTTCCTCCTAATATCTTCAAACTATGACCCCTCGTGCCAGTCAGTCCTGACCTGGGGAATAGTCTCTGGCTATTGACTCCATCCGCGCCTCTCATTATTTTGTATACCTTGATCAGGTAACCTCTCTTCCTCCTTCTCTCTGGAGAGAAAGGTCCGAGCTTAGTCAACCTCTCTTCATAAGACAAGCCCTCCAGTTCAGGCAGCATCCTGGTAAACCTTCTTTGCACCCTCTCCAAAGCCTCTGTACCTTTCCTATAGTAGGGCGACCAGAACTGGACACAATATTCCAAGTGTGGTCTCACCAGGGACTTGTAGAGCTGCAGCAAAACCTCACGGATCTTAAACTCAATCCCCCTGTTAATAAAAGCCAAAACACCACATGCTTTCTCAACAACCCTCACTATTCGGTTGGCAACTTTGAGGGATCTATGTACTTGCACACCCAGATCCCTCTGTTCCTCCACACTGCCAAGAATTCTGTCTTTAATCCTATATTCAGCATTCAAAATCAACCTTCCAAAATGCATCACTTTGCATTTATTCAGGTTGAACTCCATCTGCCATTTCTCAGCCCAGCTCTGCACCCTGTCTATGTCACACTGCAGCCTGCAATAGCCCTCGATACTATCAATGGCACCTCCGATCTTTGCTGTACCTTTCCAAGTTTATAAAAATTTCAGCAGCTTCAAACTTCACCAAGTGTCAACCGTGAAAAACAATCTGAGAGAGACAAACCTCATCATTCAGGCAATGAAAATAAATCTCCCATCTTTATTAAACCAATTCTGTTCAGAAATCTCTATTTTCGTCAGTGAAGCTTTGCTCTGCTGTGGAAAATTACACTCGGCTATAGCAAACTTTACAGATGGCTGCACCTTTGTGAAATGTTTCTATGTATGCATTGTTGTCTTTTGTCTGTGTGAGGACAGAGTGGGTTTCTTACATTAAACTGTTGGCTCCTTGGTCGTGCCAAAGTTGCTGAGCTGCTGGTTGCTGCCTACTTTGTGCTAAATAACTGGGTAAGAAGCAGACAGACTCTCATTCCCTGCAGAAATATGAGTCTCAGTCAGTTAGTAGAACCATCTTACATCAAGCAACATCAGAGACAGGGAAGGATTACAGGAAGGGGATGAACAGCCATTGGATCTGGTGTCAGTATTGTAGGTGGAGTTTGTAGCAATGCTGAACATGTTGAGAGCTTAGCCTTTAGCTGCCAGGACAAATAATTACATTCATTGCGTTGGCTGGACTCACATTTCACAACACATGTGGTAACAACCTAAAGGAGAAATTCAAGATGAGAAAAGCCTTTCGGCCAAGTGGGTAAACACTCTGTTCCTGTAATAAACAGCTGACAGGGCTCCCAGATCAATCTCTGGACCTACTGATCGCTTCGGGCATGACCAGGGGGTTCTATTGAATCTGGCAGCTCCTGCAAAAATAAAACGGTGGGACCAAATTCCTCAGCTCGTTAATTTGGATTTAATTGTTTTGTTTTATTTTCTGTGCTCGAACTGCTTGATCACAGGGTAAATCACCCACAGGGCTCGCCCTCAAATTGACACTCACCATTCAATAGGTTAGAACCTGTACATTTAAGGCTGAGGTAGATAGACTCTTGATCAATAGGGAAGCTAAGAATTACGGAAAATGCGGAAAGTGGATGCAGGGAATGTCAGGTATGAGGAGCTTCAGGTCCAAGGGTTGGGACTGAGATAATCTGGGGGAGGGGAAATGAGAAAGCAGGAGAAATCTGCATTCATCCCTTGTGGTTGGAGGGTTCCTAGGCAGAAGATGACCTGCAATCTCCTTCCCGACCTCTCCGCCCCCACCCCACTCCGGCCTATCGCCCTCACCTTAACCTCCTTCCACCTATCACATTCCCAACGTCCTTCCCACAAGTCCCTCCTCCCTACCTTTTATCTTAGCCTGCTTGGCCCACCCTCCTCATTCCTGAAGAAGGGCTTATGCCCAAAACGTCAATTCTCCTGCTCCTTGGATGCTGCTTGACCTGCTGCGCTTTTCCAGCAACAGACTTTTCAGCAATGTCAGGTATGATCCTATTGAATGCCAGGGCAGGCTGGAGGGGCTGAATAGCCTACTCCTGTTGTGATTTCTTATGGTTTTGTTGAATTGCAACTTTTGAAATACATGGTAAGATTTCCATGAGACAAAAGTGATGCAAATCAGGACATTGAGGACTATAATTGGTGAACTCTGACGGTGTAATATGCTAATGAGATATCACGTGATTTCATAGTTACATTATGGCAAGAATGAAGCCCAGGTAAGAAGTTTCTTTAGTAAAGTTACCTAAAAGGACTCTAAATATTCCTTCGTACAGCAAAACCAAGGAGGTCATAAAAGCAAGTAATGGCACACGTGATTGGGCATTGGGTGAAGGAACTGGCTTCTAGGCTTTGTGATGACCAGCGCTGGGATGTGTGCTGGACAGGTGGCAAGCTAATACCTTGAGGCTCAATGACTTTTCATCAGAGCTGTTTATCAGTATTTTTGGGTTTTAGTACAGATTCGGGTATCAGCAGTAATTTGCTCCTGCATCCAGACCATCGAATGTATAAAGACAGCAGAGCTAAGCATGCAGGGTTACAACTGTACTGGCATGCACAAAACCAAAATCAATATTAATGGGAATTAGAGTGTTCCATTCAGCAGGGAATAGGTGTGTGTGTGTTTGATGATATCGGCAGCCTCTCCATGGTGGTGAGAAGTGTAAATGGAATCTGGGTGTGGGAGGTTGGCTTCCCTGATGGTGTGTGCTGTGTTCACAACTTTCTGTAGTTTTGTTCTTAAGGGGGTTGTAGTTTTAAAATGTGGAAGTTTCTACTTAGATCCATTGAAGTTATTTACTGAAATGGTTGTGATTCTTTGGAATTCTCTTCCTCAAAGATTGTGGAAACTCAGCCTTTGAGTATGTTTAAAGTGATGATGGACAGATATCTGATTAGCAATGTACAGATTTATGATGATGTAACTCCTTGCCCTATGATTACAGTTCATCATGTACTCCACACTGTTTTGGATACAAGGATACAAACCTTCTCTTCATTCCCACAAGTCATTGAGTTAATCGTGTAATTTCAAAGACAGTACCTTTGACAGTGCAGCAATGAACATTTCCTTACATTGACAATGAGAGATAACTACAGAGTGACAGGAGATGACAGTCAGCTCAAAATGAGTTGATTACGTGGTGAGTAATTTATTTTCTATTGATGACAGGTGTTTGGAACAAAACAAAACTGGAAATGAACAAAGGTCTGAGTTCAAAGAACATAGTGAAGCAACTAAATGGCCAGGAATTAATGAAGATGAGAAAGAGATTGTATCTGCGAAATATAAGCTCATGAGGAGCTTAGTTAAGAAATGAAAGAACTGTGGATGCGGGAAATCTGAAACAGAAACAGAAATTGCTGGAAAAATTCAGCAGGTCTGGCAGCATCTGTGGGGAGGAATCAGAGGTAATGTTTCAGGTTGAGTCAGTACAGATGCCGCCAGACCTGCTGAGCTTTTCCAGCAATTTCTGTTTTTGTGTATGAGCTAGCTTAGATTGTGTTCATGTGTCTGGAGTGGGGCTTGAACTGACAATGGCTTGACTGTGTGAAAGTTCCAGGCACTCAGCCATAGCTGGAACTTACAGGTGGACACCAGCAACCCCTTTCATTCCATGAAATGTTGTTTGTACAACCTAGTAGCATAAATTAATTTCACAGGAGGACGATGACCGAAGTGAGTTGATTAATTGTTTTAATTAAGTACATAACCTTATAGATACTAACTGTGCACACCCTTTAAATGGGATGTCCTAAATTAGTCATATTAACATAAATTAAAATAAAAAATGACTTAATGCTTGCATTTTAATTAAATTTAATTCACAAACAGTTCATTTGTAGAATATAAATGTGATTTAGAAAATACAGGATCTCTGCTCCAAGGCCAAATATTGTCTATAACATTTTTTGACAAATTAGGACTATGAAACTGTTCCAAGAATTAGAATAGACATTACACCCAGTGTTTTAGATTAGATTAGATTACTTACAGTGTGGAAACAGGCCCTTCGGCCCAACAAATCCACACCAACGCGCAACCGACCCAGACCCATTCCCTTACATTTTGACTATGGGAGGAAACTGAAGCACCCAGAGGAAACCCACACAGACACGGGGAGAATGTGCAAACTCTACACAGTCAGTCGCCTGAGATGGGAATTGAACCCGGGTCTCTAGCGCTGTGAGGCAGCAGTGCTAACCACTGTGCCACTGTGCTGCCCACAAATCATGAATGGAACACAGAATTTTTAGAGTGCAGAAGGAGGCCATTTGGCTCATCATGCCTGTACTGGCTTTTCAGGTGAGCAACATTACCAATGGCTCAGTGGTTAACACTGCTGCCTCACAGTGCCAGGGACCCAGGTTCAATCCCAGCCTTGGGAGAACATGCAAACTCCACACAGACATTCTCCCTGTTTCTGTGTGGGTTTCCTCCAGTGATCTGGTTTCCTCCCATGGTCCAAAGATGAGTAGGCAAAAGTGAGGACTGGAGATTAGAGTGGTGCTGGAAAAGCACAGCAGGTCAGGCAGCATCTGAGGAGCAGGAAAATTGATGTTTCAGACAGGAGTCCTTCATCAGGATTCCTGATTTTTCCTGCTCATCGGATGCTGCCTTACCTACTGTGCTTTTTCAGCACCACTCTAATCTTTGCCCTAAAGATATGCAGGTCAGATGGATTGACTGTGTTAAATTGCCCATAGTGTTCTGGGATGTGTAGGTTAAGTGCATTAGGGGTAGATGTAGAGTAATAGGGAAGGGGAATGGGTCTGGGTGGGTTACTCTTCGAAGGTTCGGTGTGGACTTGCTGGGTTGAAGGGCCTGTTTCCACACTGTAGGGATTCTATGATTACCCAGTGCCTTTTCCCCATACCCTAGTACATTATGTCTATCCAAATAACCCTCGAGTGCCCTGTCGAATGCTTCAATTCAATTTGCCCCCAGCACATTTCCAGGCAGTACTTTCTATACTTGCTGTGCCAGGAAATTGCAGGGTGTTGCTTTCACTGAGTCTACCATTTCCATTAACACCAGAAATTAATCAATCTCTGTGGCTGAATGGAGCAGTGAGGATTTTACGACAGAATGAATTTATCTTGTTACTAGCTGAGGGATAAAGAGGACATTGACTAACTCTCCATCCTCATGACCCTGAAACACAGTCGATAATTGAGGCACCCACAAGGCAATCAGTGCAGGTGTGAATTGGAAATGGAATAACTCTGTCCATGTCATTCAGTGTGATCCCACCCTAATGAGTTGGACCATTCGAGGGTCAGAGGGCAATATGGTACCAAAGTTTAATGCAAAGATGGAAAACAGGACAAAGAGCTGTGCAGAGAATATGGTGACAGGAAACCTGAGTGAAGTTAGCAGTTTTATGGTTTTCCCAGAATCTGTGAATGTATGAGTGGGAACAGAAAATGATAAGAACAGTCAATTTCAAAATAATGTGGGTGCAAGGAGGTCAGAGCTTGAAGTTCCGAGGAATAGAGAGGAGCTTATCTGTCCACAGAACAATAAAGCACAGAAGAAATCCTTTCAGCCCATTGTGATTGTGCTGACCCAATGTAAGAGCTAAAAAGGTAAAAACAATGACTGCAGAGGCTGGAAACCAGATTCTGGATCAGTGGTGATGGAAGAGCACAGCAGTTCAGGCAGCATCCAAGGAGCTGCGAAATCGACGTTTCGGGCAAAAGCCCTTCATCAGGAATAAAGGCAGTGAGCTGGAAGCATGGAGAGATAAGCTGTTCATTTTGTCCCAATTGCCAGCTCCTTCCAGAGAGAATCTAATAGGTGACTTTTAACATTTAAATGATGCTATCTGTGGCTTCGCATTGGTCACATCAACACCAGTAGCAATGTTTCTGTGTGGAACATATTGATGCCATGTGCATGAACAGGTACCTGTGCAGGCTGTCAGATCCAAAAACCATTGAGAAATGTCAAGTTCTCCACTTTGCTCCAGCATTCAAACATCTCTCTTGGCCATTTTACAGACTTATTGAGATAAAGTTCATATAGAGCTGGAACTGACTATTCTCCTGATGGACTGCTGGGATGAACGTTATGATACTTGTTGGTGTTTGAACACTGTGCCCAGTGTCAACCTGCCATCAATATGGAGGTGGATGGGTCAGACATGAGGCTGCACGCTCACTCTTGGCAGCATTGATAGCTCTTTAAGGGAGTTAGTCCACCTCCACCGCACTGACTGCTGGGAGAGAGGAAAAGGAGGGGTAGCTCTTTTTTGGGGTGGGAGACTCCTGTGCCCATTGGAGCACCTTCCCTTCTGCCCCCAAGATCATACACCCCCCTGTATCTCTTCTTCATGTCATCATTAACCCAAAAGTCCACACATTCCTCCCACTGCAGTAACTGAGGCCTCCCATTTGGACCCATTGAAAATGGTTAGCTCAGATCCAACACCATGAACACTAGTTCTCTGGGGACAGGCTGTTATCCCAGCAGTGACCACCACTCAACACTAACTCTGCTAGGGCTACAGAGCTACCAGCCAATCAGATTGTCCAGCAGAAGGGGTGACTGTCCTCTCAATGAAGACTGTCCATCAAGTATCATCGCAGCTTGGGAGGGGGCAGGAGGTAATGCCTCTTCCTTTGGGTTGGGTGGGCTGGGTTCTAGTGTGGAGATAGCATCTCTGAGATGTTGATTAAAGACATGTTATCACAGTAGGTAGCCAGATTTCTCTACCTGCGAGGTACCAATGGATGGTTCCATCAAGAAATGGGTTATTTGTCTCTCTGCAAATATTTACCACGGTGAACTCCCAAGAAAATAATTGGTCTTTTTTTTAAAAAGCTCATTCTCAGAGTATGGAAGTTGCCGGGAAGACCAAAGTTTATTGCCTATCCCAAAATCCCTTGAGATGTTGGCCAATAGCCATTTGTCTTGAACTGCGAATGTCCTTGACATGGAGTCACTATCCTGGAGCAGTTTGCTACACTGAAGGGCTTGCTAGACAGAGAGAGAGAGAGAGGAGACATTAAGAGTCAGCTGCAATGCTGTTACATAAAAACCCATTCTAGGTCAGGCTGTTCTCACCTGCAGGTGTAATGAGAGCACCAGATGGGTTTTTACAACAGGTGGGAGAGCTTTGTGGCCACCATTAATGACACTAAAACTCTCAGTCCATGTTTATTTAATTAACTGAATTTGAGTTCACAAATTACCACAGTGGGACATAACCTCAAATTGCTAAAATATTAGAGCAATAATGTAACCATAGCGTTACTCTACCCCATAAATCTGAAGGTAATCTAATTAAGGTTTTCGATATTATGAATAACTGGTAAAAGCGATCCTCTGTGTTAGTTACCAGCAGTTATTTCAAAATCAAGACACAGGCTGGGCAGCATGGTGGCTGAGTGGTTAGCACTGCTTCCTCACTACCCCCAGGGACAATAGACAATAGGTGCAGGAGTAGGCCATTCTGCCCTTCGAGCCTGCACCACCATTTAATATGATCATGGCTGCTCATCCTTAATCAGTATCCTGTTCCTGGGTTCGATTCCACTCTCTGGCAACTGTCTATGTTGATTCTCCCCATACCTGCGTGGATTCTGTCCATAGTCCCGAAATGTGCAGGTTAGATGCTTGGCCATGCTAAATTATCCTTAGGCTGGGTGGACTAGCCGTGGGATTAGAGGGTGGAATGCTCTTTGGGGGTCAGTGTGGATTCAATGGGCCAAATGGCCTGATTCCCCACTGTAGGGATTCTATGAAATTATAAATTGAAAGTATGAAGTCTGATGAAACTTTATTTTTCAGCTGTGGGTTGTATAAATTTATTTTTTTAAATGATACACATTTGATAAGGTTCCCCATGGTAGGCTCATTCAGAAAGTAAGGAGGCACGGGATACAGGGAAATTGGGCTATCTGGAAATAGAATTGGTTGGCCCATAGAAGGTAGTGGTAGATGGAACGTATTCAGCCTGGAGCTGGGTGACCAGTAGTGTTCCGCAGGGATCGGTTCTGCGACCTCCGCTCTTTGTGATTTTTATAAATAACCTGGATGAGGAAGTGGAAGGGTGGGTTAGTAAGTTGGCCAATGACACAAAGGTTGGTGGAGCTGTGAAAAGTATGGAGGGCTGTTGTAGGTTACAATGGGACATTGACAGGAAGGTCAAATCTGAATGCAGAATACAGGGTTAAAGGCAGGATTCTTGGCAGTGAGGAGGAAGAGAGGGACCTTGGGTCCATGTCCACTTGTTCCTCAAAGTTACCATCCAAGTTGATAGGGTTGTTAAGAAGGTGTATAGTGTGTTGGCTTTCATTAGCAGGGGGATTGAGTTTAAGAGTCGTGAGGTTATGTTATAGCTCTATAGAGTCCTATTTAGACCAAACTTGGAATATTGTGTTCAGTTCTGGTCGCCTCATTATAGGAAAGATGTGGAGGTTTTAGAGAGGGTGCAGAGGAGATTTACCAGAATGCTGCCTGGACCGGAGGGCATGTCTTATGGTAAAGGTTGAGGGAGCGAGGGCTTTCTTATTGGAGTGAAGAAGGATGAGAGGTGACTTAATAGTGGTGTATAAGATGATGAGAGGCAGGGACAGAGTGGATAGACAGAGACTTTTTCCCAGGGCAGAAATGTCTATCACAAGGGGCATACTTTTAAGGAAGGTTTAGGAGAGATGTCAGAGGTAGGTTCTTTACACAGAGAGTGGTGAGTGCATGGAATGCACTGCCAGCAGTGGTAGTAGAGTCAGAGACATTAGGGACATTTAAACAACTCTTGGATAGGCACATGGATGATAGTAAATTAAAGGGTATAGAGTCATAGACGTATACAGAATGGAAACAGTCCCTTCGGTCCATCCCATCCATGCCGACCAGATAACCAAAACAAATCTAGCCACATTTGCCAGCACCCGGCCCATATCCCTCTAAACCCTTCCTATTCATATACCCACCCAGACACCTTTTAAATGTTGTAATTGTACCAACCTCCACCACTTCCTCTGGCAGCTCATTCCATACACCACCCTCTACGTGAAAAAGTTGCCCCTTAAGTTAATTTTATACCAATACCTTCTAGTTCTGTACTCCCCCACCCTTGTGAAAAGACCTTATCTATTTACCCTATCCATGCCCCTCATGATTTTATAAACCTCTATATGGTCACCCCTCAGCCTCCGACGCTCCAGAGAAAACAGCCCCAACCTGTTCAGCCTCTCCTAACAGCTCAAACCTTCCAACCCTGGCAACATCCTTGTAAATCCTTTCTGAACCCTTTCAGGTTTCACAACATCCTTCCTATACGATGGAGACCAGAATTGCACACAATATTTCAAAAGTGGCCTCACCATTGTTCTGTACAGCTGCAGCATGACCTCCCAACTCCTACACTCAATGCTCCTACCAATAAAGGAAAGCATGTTAAAAGCCTTCTTCACTAGGAATGCAGGTTAGTTTGATCGAAGAGTAAGATAAAAGGTCAGCACAACAGCAGGGGCTAAAGAGCCTGTGCTGTGCTGTACTGTTCTATGTTCTAAGTTTAACACTTAGACAGCAGTGTATCATCTCTATATATCCCTAAGGAACAAGCCACAACAGGTGGTCAGTTACCCAGGCAAAGCCAGTGGAGGAAGTCACATGAGCATTACCACAGGGAGCAAGGAGATTGAGAATAAAGGGAGAAGTTGGAAGAAGACCTGCAGTAGGATTAAGACTAATGGATAAAGGGGCAGTCTTGTCGAACTCAGACTTTACAAGCTTCTAACAATTCTTTAAGTTTCCTCTAAATGTGAATCCACTGAAGTAACACAGAACAGTCATGCCAAACTAATCTAGAAAAAAAACACTCATTAATTCTCAGAGTTCCAGCAATCATGGCTAAAAACATGTTCACTCACCTTTAAATCCACATTAAAGATTCTCACAACAAAATGAGATGCAGAACAAAACAGAAGAAATAATGACAAAATTATCTGAGCGATTCTATTTGCTGGAAACATCTAAACCATGAAGCAGTCCCCCTCCCCTGGCATTTTAATGGTCTGTGGGGAGATTCATTCTCCTTTGTCAATTTAGGAATATATCCGATATTGTCAGTGAACAGTTCAATGTGTTAGTGAAAATGCCATGGTGTGGCTGGCATTTCATTAAACTGTGTGACAAATTAAAACAATTACAAGGTTGGAACTGAAGTAGTTAGTGAGAAAACCAGCAACGAGAGGACATAGGCTGGTGAAACAACATGTCGCAGATGAAATTTAACATAAAAAAGTGTATGTTATGTTATGTTATTTTAGAATGTATTTTAGAAAGGATGAGGAGGCATAAGGCAATAAAATGGAATGTTTTTTTTTAAAGGCACAGGAACGGAGACCTGGGAGGGGAGGGGAAGGGAAGGGTGGTGAACAAGTCTTTAATGATGACCTGACCAGGCTGTTTAAGGCTGTTAAAAATGTAAAAGGAATATTTTTGGAATGGAATGAGAGAACACACAAAAAGAGACATTATGTGAAATTAAGAAGGTACTTGAAGGGAGCAGCTGAGATTCTTAAGAATAATACCAAGTATAAGGACTTCAACATGAGGGAGGGCTGAAAAGATGGTCTTGATCTCCCAGGTGAGAAGTCACATGACACCAGGTTATAGTTCAAGGTTTATTTGAAATCACAAGCTTTTCAAGCACTGCCAACTGCCCCTTCATCGCTGGGTCAAAATCCTGGAATTCCCTTCTGAAGGGCATTGTGGGTCAATCCCCAGCACATGGACCACAGTGGGTCACTGAGGCAGCGAAATGACAAAGGGTGAATAGTTATTTCACTTCAATACTTGCCATGGAAACTAACAAACTTTGCATAATTTGGGAAAAATAGTTTAAAAAACTTTAAACTGGAAATGAGTAGATAATTGATTAGTCTATTAAGCTTTGAAGAGGATTTATTTCTGTGGTTCAGGTATCTGTTATGTTGAAATAGTTAGGGATCAGGAAATAGAAATACAACTGTACATTATATAAAGTGAATATATATTTCTGTACAGTGACTGTACAGTGTCTATATTTTATATACAATGAATATACATTTATGAATCCATTAAAAACAGGGGTGATGGAGAATGCAAAAGGCCTGGAAATCCTAATGATCAAGAGAGCATGTGGAGTAATGTAGACTGTGTGTTGGGACCGTGCAGAATTCCTGATGTAGTTGAGTTTGTTGGAATTGACTGGGAAACTGAAATTTATAATGTGTAATTCTTCTATGTCTGAAATTCTTCAAAATAGATTTTTAGGGTTTTAACTTATATAACTCGTTACTAGAAAAAGTCAGAACCTGCTGTAACTCCTGGATAACCACTAAGCACCTCCCTGCCAACCCCAACCTCCCACCTGACTCACCACAAACCATAACCCACAGATCCCTCACATTACCAGCCAGACACATACCCATCAATGTGACAATGGCTTGGTCCAGCCCCCTCACCAATCCCCTCCACTCAAACCCCCCCTCTGACCCGATCCACTCTGAAACCAAGACCATCCTCTTCCAAAGCTTCCTGGAACTGACACTATCCCTGGAGCCTGACCACACCCAGCCTCCCATGTGACCTGACCCCAATGGATCAGACATTACCATCTCCCTCCAGACCAACACAACACACCATCACCTGCCAGACCTGATGGTCTCCTGCAGATCCAACGCTGCTGAACCCCCCCCAAACACTTACCTGACACCCTACTCACCTTGCACCGTAACCCTCGCCCATCTGACACCTCTCTCCTCAAACAAATGGCACCTTACCCACCTCACCCACCATTACCCTGAACCCAATTAATACCCTAACCCTTAACCTACCTTGTACTCTTTCCCCTCTCACACAATGCATGTCTTACCCCTCATCTATCTAGCACCTTCCCCCGCCACCCCTCCCCCCTCACCCACCTGGCACCAGAGTCCCTAACCCCTAAAGTATTATACCTCCTTACCCAGACAGCGATGAGGATGAGGAAGTTACTGCAGCAGGGAATAGTTGAGGTGAATAACATTGAAACATTGAAGAAGAAGCGAGATCAAATGGAGAAGATGCTGACAGGGGAAATGAAGAGAGGTGCAGTGTGGCTCATCAAACATAAACACCAGCATCAGGTAGTGGGCTGAATGGCCTGTTGTAGGATCCAAGTGGGAAGGATACTACTGAAAGAGAAAGGAACAGAAAGAAATGAGAAGTTATAAGGGAAAGAGACACAGTCACACTGAGTAATGGTTGTTGTGGAATACTGAACAGGAAAACCTGCCTAAAGATAAATGGGAGAACAATATTTTATCATCAAATTGGCAGTATCAAAGTTTAATATAAGAAAAAAATACAGAGAGAAGGTTCTATTCTGTGGATAAAATTTAATAAAATTTGTACTGAAGGGAAAGCTGTTGGTAACAGCCTGAGGAATGAGGGATTTGAGGAGGTGGAAGGGGAGGAGAAGCTGGAACCATTCTCCTAGGGAAGGGAAACATTGAAAGGAAACTTGTTCAAGGTCTTCAATATCATGAGCCGTTGTTGTGGTTCTGTTCGCCGAGCTGGAAGTTTTTGTTGCAAACGTTTCGTCCCCTGGCTAGGTGACACCATCAGTGCTTTGGAGCCTCCTGCGAAGCGCTTCTTTGATGTTTCTTCCGGTATGAGCCGTTCCGGATGAAGAAACTGTTCCATGTTGAGAAGCAAACAAAGCCAGTTCAGTCTCATTGGCAAGAAAATTCAAAACAACATGAGGAGAAATCTTGGGCTGTTACTGAGCCGTCGAAGCTGATTGCTCTGCTCTGGCAATCTCCAAACTCTCCAGTTTGGCCTCAGGAAATAAAGGCGTTTTTAAAGAAAATCTCTAACAATTGCAGCCAGATTTTGCTTTACTCTTTCAAGAAAGGGAAATTAAAGAAAACCTGCAGGTCTATGTAAATAAATAGACCTTACTTGCTTTTCAAAAACATGAACATCTGCTCTACAAATCCAAGATTCCAACAATGTGATTTAAGGTTCCCACAACGACCAAAATGTGAACAGTTTGAACTCAGCACTGAACACAGATTACCCTGCCTCAGTTCAGCTATTCTGCAGCTTTCATGTCCTGTGCCTCTTTCTCCCCCCACCGACAAAACCGAGGGGGATTTAGACAGTCTCTGCATATGGATCCTAACCACCACGTTTCATAGTCTGCAGGGTCTTCTGGTAAACCCTGGGGCCTTTTTAATGCAGTGGGTAGTTAGGATCTGGAATAAGCTGCTGAGAATATGATGGAAACAGTTCAACAGTGGGTTTCAAAGATCAATTGAATTGTTATCTGGTAAGAAAAGGAAGAAATTAGGAAAGGAATTATTCAGCAAGAACAGGGAAAAGGATGGAGTATGGGATTACCTGCATTGTTCTTGCAGAGAACCAGTACAGATAGAGGGGCTGAGTAGCCTGTTCCAAATTTTTTATTCATTCACAGAATGTGGGTGTCGCTGGTTTATTGCCCAGAAGGCAGTGAAGAGTCAATCACATTGCTGTGGGTCTGGAGTCACATATAGGCCAGACCAGGTAAGGGTGGCAGTATAATCTTTCAAAATGACTCTACTTTGGGAGCTTCAGTCATCATCAACAATCACACAGTACTTTTTCGAGTGTTAGTGAGGTACCAATATCATGAGAAAATATAGATATCATTAAGAAATATAAATATCATCAGGAAATATAGATGAACTACCTGTTAGCTTGTTGCTGTTTGTTAATTCAGCTCAGCTTGATAGTATTTGACTCTGTAAATCTCTGTGCTACAGAATAAATCATTGTGAGAGACACAGTGACATGATAACGGACTGAAGTAACACAAGGATATGATAATTCCTGTCTCCTCTTATCTTGCCTGCACTGCTGCTGTTTGTACTGGGGAGAATGGATTTGATACCAGAAAAAAATGATTTTTTCTCTTTCCCCTCTGTAGTTCTTTCATATTGAGAATGACACCTCCTCTCCTTTTTCTTCATATTTTGCAGTATTTTTCTTTGGGCTTAACTGTCTTTGGGGATCACTGGACGTTATATCTCTACAGATACCAGATACCTCAGTTGTATCTAGCATTTGTTAGCTGTCAGTTGATCCTCTGTATATATCAATCTCCCATCCTGAGTATTTAGCCTTTTATAGAATACAGTTTCATTTTATATTTCTTATTAAATAATATTTTAAATCCCATTGTGGTATCCTGTCATTCTTGTGCCTTTGCTATATTCCTTTCGGCACCGTTTCAATTTGCTGGCATACTTGTTAGCTCCGGTCTGTACTTGTTGACATCTTATTCATTTGTCAATTAGCTGTCATGACTGGAAAGTTCATTCAGGTGTTATTACGGAATACATTGTTCCTAAACCCTATTAGTTGTAGTTTTAAATCTTTCCCCTCTTTTTGCTATTTCCCAGCTAATTTTCCTGACGTTTAATTCTGTTCCTTTTGAAATCAGCTCTTCTCCAAACTCTTCCACTGGATTTTGTCTTGCTTACCCCAGTCATTAGTTTAAACTATGGCCTGTTATAGACTCTGCCACTCTTGCTCTATTCTCATTGATTGTGTATCAGGATCAATCTACAAAGACGGATCAGTGATTGTGACTGAGACCAAACAGAGCAACTCTTCCACATTCGGAAAATACCTCCTTGTCAACTGAGGCTTCCTAATTCGCCCCCAATTAAATCTCTACAGATACCGGGTACCTCAGTCATCTTTCAGACCTGAACATAGATACTTCATTGATTATGGCAGGCATCATTGTCTAATCCCAGCCTCCTCCAACATTTTCTCTTATATGATGCTCGGGTGCTGAGGCCAATGTATCTTTCAGTAAAGTTGGGGGGGGGGTTACCTAGCAGGTTATCATTTTGTAATTAGCCAGACAGACTATTTCTAAAACTTATTCACAGAATCACAATTATTATGGTACAAGAGGCCATCTGACCCATCACGCCTGCACCTAGAGGCAATCTCTTCCTTTTACCCATTCCCTTGCTTGACCATTTCTATCCAAATAACCTTCCAATGCCTTAGTTGAACCTGCATCCACCACATTTCTAGTCAGTGTGTTCCAGTCCCTCACACACGTTATGGGGAAGGGTGTTTTCTCACATATGACCATTACTGGCAAGGCCAGGAGCTGTTGCTCATCAATTGCCCTTGAACTGAATGGCTTGCCAGGCCACTTCAGAGAGCAGCCAAGAGTCAATCTCATTGCAGTGGGTCCAGAGTCACATGGAGGTTGGAGCAGGTAAAGGCTGCCTAGAAGGACAAGGGCAGCAGATACGTGGAAATACCTCCCCCTGTAAGTTCCCCTCTGAGCCACTCACTGTCCTGACTTGGAAATATATCACTATTCCTTCAATGTCACTGGGTCAATATCCTGGAATTCCCTCCCTGATGACATCATGGGTCAACCCACAGCACATGGACTGCAGGTTCATTAAGGCAGCTCACCCCACTTTCTCAAGGGGCAACTAGGGACAAGCAATAAATGCTGGGCCCAACCAGAGACGCGTGAATGAAGAAAAAAAAGAGCTCCTTCCTGAAAAGTCATTAGTGACCCAGCTGGAAGTTTCTGGATCATTGGTGATAGCTTTCTGGCCACTATCACATATGAGTAGTTTTCAATTCCAGAATTTGTATTAATTGAATTGAAGTCCCTTCAGTTGCTGGGAAAAGATGTGAACCCTTGGGTACAAAGTATTAGATCCTGGATTATTAACACATTGCTGCCAGCTCTCTCCACCCAAGCAGCTCCAGTGTCTGTGCATTGAGCCAGAGCAACAACATTATTGCTTCAATCGATCTTATTGGGATGATACTTTCAGAGATGTATTCTGTGGTGTTTCTGTTGCAGGGAGGTGTTGTCACAGTGATGCCGAAATGTGTCCTTCAGACACAGGAAACAGCTTTGGGTTCTCCCTTGGTGTTTTTTTAAAATTAAATAAGACAAAAGAATCATGAGAAAATATGATAAAAGAATCACGCAAACCCAAAAGGATTTTGGTTTTGCTTTCAGTTAGTTGGTGGTTTCTTGCTGATTGTTGGAGTTTCACTTCAGCTCTGACAAAGAGTCTTCTAGACATGAAACGTTAGCCTGCTCTCTCTCAGGATGCTGCCTGACCCACTGTGACCTCCAGAATTTGTTGTTCTCACTTGGAGCTGAAAGCTTGAACTCTCTGTTGCTCAAGTGAAGTCTTAGACAGTGAGGCTTCCTCTTAAAAATCACAAGGGTCAGATTGTTTCATTCTTCTGGATTAGAGAGAGACAACACGTGGGAATAATATGCGTATAACTGTTCTGCTGAAGTATCCTTTGCCAAGGATATGTTTATGGGATGCTGCCTGTTTTGGAATGGTCGATGATTAGTGCTTCAGTGATATATATTCTTGCAAAGTATTTCCATATAGTAAAGTAATGGCAATTCTTCCTTTTGTTGTATTTTCAATAAAGTGTGCTTTGATTAAGGTTTAGTGGTTGACTGATCTGGAACACAGCACCTTACATTTGCCTTTTGTCTGGGCTATCTCCATAATATACTTGGATGGGGCCGAGTCTTGTCCATAACAATAAGAATGTATAAACTCCATGTTTTTATCACTGTCCAATGTGCCGTTATGCCTTCAGTTGCTGGGCTCTGCTCTCTACAATTCTCCTGGAACACTTTGAGCCATCCTTCAATTTTGACCAAAGCTTTCAACTTGCTTTCTGACACAGTGCTGGTTCCATTGGGTGGCCATTCTGCTGTTAACTACACAACGCACTGTGGTATCTGAAGGGCTTCTGTTCATGGGGTTCAAGGAATAGGAACAATCTGGGTCTGTTCACGTTTGCCAAACTCATTGCCATGTGGCACAATTCTGTTATTTCATGACTATCTGAACGTTTACATCCCTGGCCCAGGAAAATCTAATCACGTAGGAGCAAGCTGTGAATTTGACTTCTCATCAATTCCTCCAGCAACAACTCCTCTCGTACCTGTCTCGTTTACCATTCCACTGACATCATTGTGAAATGCCAACCTTAAAATAAACTTTTACATTAAACACTGACATTTTGCAATGAATTATTCTGCTATTACCAAAGAGGAAGCCATAACCTCTCCTGGCAACTGTTTGTTTTCGAAAGGGCAGAGTGCTTACTTGAGAGTGTTTGCTTCAGATTGTGTATGTGAGTGACAGAGAGAGAGAGAGAGAGAGAGAGAGAAAGGCAGAGCAGTTGGAAGGTGTTTGCAGTAGGACCCTAGTCTTTACTCCCTCCTGCTGTTCCTGACTGTCAGCTTGTCCTTCTATTAAAGAGGAATTTGTCTCAATTGTCACACAATACTTTCTCATCTCACTGTTGCTGACTGACAGTTTTCCCTCTGAAAGCTGAGGCATTCCACAGCAGTGTTGACCCAGGGTAGATCGAATGTCTGAAACGAGAAAATAAATACGGGAGAGCTAGGGATTAGGATCACCATCGTTCCAGATTCAATCTCGATTCTCCCCGAGTTGTAGATGGCTGGCTTCGAGACAGCCATGAGCAAAGCCTAGACGTGAATAATTTCAGCAAGGGATCACATGTGGTAGAGCTCAGCGTCCCTGACTCTGATAAAACCAGACAACCTTCAAGAAAATGTAACACCAAACACAATAAAAGCAAAGAACTGAAGATGCTGGAACATCAGAAACAAAATCAGAAATTCCTGGCGGAACTCATGGAGAGAGAAGCCATGAATACATCAGGTCCAGTCACCCTTCTGCAGAATGAAACCAGGTAATAGTCCAACAGGTTTATTTAAAGTCGCAAGCTTTCAGAGCGCTGCCCCTTCATCAGGTGTCCAGTCCCTTGATTGTGAACTGAAGGACTTTAATCAAGAACCTCCTATTATCACCCCAAGGTGACAGACAACCCATGAGCTACCAAACCATCACACACATTGCCCAGTGGTGGACCTGCCTTTCCCTGCATTAATCTCTGTGGCAGTGGATTGAGGTCCTGAGCTGATTACAATCTGTCCAATTGGCCACGTAGGGCAGCAAGGTGGGAAGGTCATCTAGGGTGTTTCCCATCCTGAACTAGAGTCAGGTGTGGCACCTCCACCTCTAAAGCCTTTCCCACATTTAGATCTAGCACTAGTGACAGCAGGAGATTTTATCATTGAATTTTAATCATTGTAAGAATCACATTATTAAATCTTTAGCTATAACAAATGTCTCAAAAACACTGTTGACCAAACACCACATTTCCATTGTAGGAAATTTGTGCTTTAAACAAGAGCCACAAACACTCACTTTCATTTACTTTACTGTTGAACTCACTTCACCTTCCAAACCCACTTCCATCTGGAAGGACAAAGGCAGCAGGTACATGGGAACACCAGCCCCTGCAAGTTCTCCTCCAAGCCCCTCACCATCCTGACTTGGAAATATAATAGGGTTGGGAGTTGAAGACTAGGAAGAGTAGGTGAGAAGCTGGAGTTGAGGCCTGGGGCAGATAACCCACAATCTTATGAGTGAGGGACTGAATGGCCTACTCCATTTTGATGAAGTTTCTTGACCATAACTGAGCCAAGGCTTGACTAGAATGACATTTTGGGATGCAATACCTCACATTTACCCTGTGAGAGAGTGATGGGTTAAAGGAGATGCTCTGTTATATCTTACTGCAATACACTAACCAGAAAAGGGCACATCTGTAACACAATATGGTCAATTATCCAAATCTAGAAATTAATCATCAATTATTGAATCCATTTCAACTTGCTGATTCTTGGACTGGGTATTATGCCAAGGTTCCTTCTGCCTTTCAGATCACAAACTGACCTTGTGACCAAGTGCATTTGTTTGATCTAATGTCCAGGCTAACCTTCCATCCTGTCAGTATGACCAAAACAGGAGAAGATCCCATTGCACCCTGTTGGATCTTGCTGTGCAGGGATTAGACATAAAATGGCAGCAGCACCCATAACCAGAATGTCCTGGACATCCTGGATCGGGTACATCCATGGAAGCTCTTCCCTTCAGAGAGTGAAAGGAGATGATGGGAGGAAGGTTTCAGAGGAGAGTGAGGGGGAGGGACAGTTTGTCCTCCTCCCTGACTTTGCCCAAGTTAGAATTAGACAGCTTGAGTTAATGTAATAGGGTATCTGCTGATCTTATAAGCCAAAGGAAATTATCTAAGTTTTAAATGGGTTCTGTCACTTCTAATTATCACAAATGACAGAGCATTTTTTTCATGCAATTTATCAGGGTGGATAGAAACGAATACTCCTGAATCCATTAAAAGTGTATAGATTAGCCAGTTTAAGGATTTGGCATTGACTACTCATTAATAAAATTTAAAGACTTTAACGGTGCATTTCTGTGCCAATTGTACATGTGCAGATAGTGTTCAGATAGTCTGCAGTCAGACAGTCACTAAAGACTGCATCTGGCTGGATACCTGCATATGCTCCATCCTCTCTCTCATTCTGGGTCCCACGTCTCTACAGCTTCTCACTAACACTGGGAGGCTGCACAGTTTTAAACACTCAAGTGTGTGCTGACCTCATGAATCAGTACATTCACACTTTGACAGAAGCTGCTGACTAATTTGTTCAGTGTGTGTTTGTCACACTGAGTGTGGAAGTCCAACACTGACAGGCGAATGGATCACCCGGGGAACTATAATTTACATTAAATCCCACCAGTGGCACTGACCAAAGCTTTTTAAAATTAGTTTAAGACCAACTCATCAATTTTTTGTTAGAAATCATGACTCAGTCAATGTCTGGAAACAGCTGTTGGTGTATTGGTGGTAGAATCCAGAGAACAATGGATGTATTAATTGCAGCTACAGCGCGAGACCCATTAAGAAAAACTTATGAGTGATAGAGCCGTACGGCATGTAGACAGACCCTTCGGCCCATCCACTCCATAATCCCAAACTAAACAAGTACCACTTGCTTGCTCCTGGCCCACATCCTTCCAACCCTTTCCTATTCATGAGCTTACTTCAATGTCCTTTAAGCATTGTAACAATATGTACATCTTAACATAGAACATTACAGCGCAGTACAGGCCCTTCGGCCCTCGATGTTGCACTGAGCTGCCATACTAATCTGAAGCCCATCTAACCTACACTATTCCATGTACGTCCATATGCCTGTCCAATGACGACTTAAATGTACTTAAAGTTGGTGAATCTACTACCGATGCAGGCAAAGCCTTCCATACCTTCACTACTCTCTGAGTAAAGAAACTACCTCTGACATCTGTCCTATATCTATCACCCCTCAATTTAAAGCTATGCCCCCTCGTGCTCACCGTCACCATACTTGGAAAAAGGCTCTCCCTGTCCACCCTATCTAACCCTCTGATTATCTTATATGCCTCTGTTGTCACCTCTCAACCTTCTTCTCTCCAACGAAAACAGCCTCAAGTCCCTCAGCCTTTCCCTGTAACACCTCCCCTCCATAACATCCTAGTAAATCCCCTCAGCACTCTTTCCAAAGCTTCCACATCCTTCTTATAATGCGGTGACCAGAACTGTACACAATATTCCAAGTGCGGCCATACCAGAGTTTTGTACAGCTGCAGCATAACCTCATGGTTCTGGAACTTGATCCCTCTATTACTAAAAGCTAACACACTGTATGCCTTCTTAACAACCCTGTCAACCTGGGTGGCAACTTTCAAGGATCTATGTACCTGGACACCGAGATCTCTCTGCTTATCTACACTACCAAGAATCTTACCATTAGCCCAGCACTTTGCATTCCGGTTCCTCCGACCAAAGTGAATCACCTCACATCTGTCCACATTGAACTCCATTTGCCACCTCTCAGCCCAGCTCTGCAGCATATCTATGTCTCTCTGTAACCTATAACATCCTTCATCACTATCCACAACTCCACCGACCTTAGTGTCGTCTGCAAATTTACCAACCTACCCTTCTACGCCCTCATCCAGGTCGTTTATAAAAATGACAAACAGCAGTGGACCCAACACTGACCCTTGCAGTACACCAGTAGTAGCTGGACACCAAGATGAACATTTCCCATCAACCACCACCCTCTGTCTTCTTTCAGCAAGCCAATTACTGATCCAAACTGCTATATCTCCCACAATCCCACTCTTCTGCATTTTGTACAATAGCCTACTGTGGGGAACCTTATCGAACGCCTTGCTGAAATCCATATACTCCACATCAATCGGTTTACGCTCATCTACCTGTTTGGTCACCTTCTCAAAGAACACAATAAGATTTGCGAGGCACGACCTACCCTTCACAAAACCATGCTGACTATCCCTAATCAAATTATTCTTTTCTAGATGATTATAAATCCTATCTCTTATAATCTTTTCCAACACTTTACCAACAACTGAAGTAAGGCTCACTGGTCTATAATTACCAGGGTTGTCTCTACTCCCCTTCTTGAACAGGGGAACCACATTTGCTATCCTCCAGTCTTCTGGCACTATTCCTGTAGACAATGACGATTTAAAGGTCAATGCCAAAGGCTCGGCAATCTCCTCCCTGGTTTCCCAGAGGATCCTGGGAAAAATCCCATCTGGCCCAGGGGGACTTACCTATTTTCACACTCTGCAGGATTTCTAATATCTCTTCCTTGTGAACCTCAATCCCACCGAGTCTAGTACCCTTATCTCAGTATTCTCCTCGACAACATTGTCATTTTCTAGAGTGAATACTGTTGAAAAATATTCATTTAGTGCTTCCCCTATCTCCTCTGACTCCACACACAACTTCCCACTACTACCTTTGATTGGCCCTAATCTTACTCTTGTCATTCTTTTATTCCTTAAATACCTATAGAAAGCCTTAGGGTTTACCCTGATCCTATCCGCAAACAACTTCTCAGGTCTCCTCCTGGCTCTGCTGAGCTCTCTCTTTAGGCCTTTCCTGGCTACTTTGTAACCCTCAAGCGCCCTAACTGAGCCTTCACATCTCATCCTAACATAAGCCTTCTTCTTCCTCTTGACCAGAGATTCCACTTCCTTCGTAAACTACAACTCCCGTGCACTACAGCTTCCTCCCTGCCTGACAGATACATACTTATCTAGGACACACAGGAGCTTTTCCTTGAATAAGCTCCACATTTCTAATGTGCCCATCCTCTGCACTTTCCTTCCCCATCCTATGCTTCCCAAATCTTGCCTAATCGCATCATAATTGCCTTTCCCCCAGCTGTAACTCTTGCCCAGTTGTATACACCTATCCCTTTCTATCACTAAAGTAAACATAACAGAATTGTGATCGCTATCACCAAAGTGCTCACCTACTTCCTAGTCTAACACCTGGTCGGGCTTGTTACTCAGTACCAAATGTAATGTGGTTTCGACCCTTGGCCTGTCTACAAACTGTGTGAAGTCCCCCATGACAACTACCCTGTCTCTCTCACTCCTATCGAGAATCATCTTTGCTATTCTTTCCTCTACATCTCTGGAACTATTTGGAGGCCTATAGAAAACTCCCAACAGGATGACCTCTCCTTTCCTGTTTCTAACCTCAGCCCATACTGCTTCAAACCAACTTCTTGCTTGCTGGTGCCATCTTGCGTCCCTGAAACTTGATTTCGAACCTCCCTACTCTCAACCTTTTCTATACTCTAACGACAATTTTGGCTCTCATCCTCCTGCTGGATTAGTTTAAACCCACCCCAATAGCCTTAGCGAATTTCCCCCCCAGGATATTGGTACCCCTCTGGTTCAGATGAAGACTATCCTGTTTGTAGAGGTCCCACCTACTCCAGAAAGAGCCCCAATTATCCAAGAATCCAAAACCCTCCCTCCTGCACCATCCCTGTAGCCACGTGTTCAACTCCTCTCTCTCCCTATTCCTTGCCTCACTAGCACATGGCACGGGCAACAAACCAGGGACAACAACTCTATTCGTCCTAGCTGTAAGCTTCCACCCTAGCTCCCTGAATTTCTGCCTTAAATCCCCATCCCTTTTCCTACCTATGTCGTTGGTGCCTATGTGGACCACGACTTGGGGCTGCTGCCCCTCCCCCTTAAGGATCCCAGAAACACGATCAGAGACATCACGAACCCTGGCACCTGGGAGGCAACACACCAACCATGAGTCTCTCTCATCCCCACAGAACCTCCTATCTGTCCAACTAACTATGGAGTCCCCAATGACTACCGTTCTGCTCCTCTTCCCCCTTCCCCTTTGAGCAGCAGGGACAGACTCTGTGCCACAGCCCTGTGCCCCACTGCTTTCCCCTGGTAAGTCGTTCCCCCCAACAGTATCCAAAACGGTATACTCATTGTTGAGGGGAATGGCCACAGGGGATCCCTGCACTGCCTGCCAGTTCCCTTTCCGTCCCCTGACTAGAACATAGAACATAGAACAGTACAGCACAGAACAGGCCCTTCAGCCCACGATGTTGTGCTGACCACTAACCCTCATGTATGCACCCTCAAATGTCTGTGACCATATGCATGTCCAGCAGTCTCTTAAATGTCCCCAGTGTCCCTACCTCCACAACTGCTGCTGGCAACGCATTCCATGCTCTCACAACTCTGTGTAAAGAACCCGTTTCTGACATTCCCTCTATGCTTTCCTCCAACCAGCTTAAAACTATGACCCCTCATATTAGTCACTTCTCCCCTGGGAAATAGTCTCTGGCTATCGACTCTATCTGTGCCTCTCATTATCTTGTATACCTCAATTCGGTCCCCTCTCCTCCTCCTTTTCTCCAATGAAAAAGTCCGAGCTCAGTCAACCTCTCTTCATAAGATAAGCCCTCCAGTCCAGGCAGCATCCTGGTAAACTTCCTCTGAACTCTCTCCAAAGCATCCACATCTTTCCTATAATAGGGCGACCAGAATTGGACGCAGTATTCCAAGTGTGGTCTAACCAAAGTTTCATAGAGCTGCAACAAGATCTCACAGCTCTTAAACTCAATCCCACTGTTAATGAAAGCCAAAACACCATATGCTTTCTTAACACCCCTGTCCACTTGGGTGGCCATTTTAAGGGATCTATGTACCTGCACACCAAGATCCCTCTGTTCCTCCACATTGCCAAGAATCCTATCCTCAATCCTGTACTCAGCTTTCAAATTCGACCTTCCAAAATGCATCACCTCGCATTTATCCAGGTTGAACTCCATCTGCCACCTCTCAGCCCATCTCTGCATCCTGTCAATGTCCCGCTGCAGCCTACAACAGCCCTCTATACTGTCAATGACACTTCAACCTTTGTGTCATCTGCAAACTTGCTGACTCATCCTTCAATTCCCTCATCCAAGTCATTAATAAAAATTACAAACAATAGAGGCCCAAGGACAGAGCCCTGTGGAACATCACTCACCATTGACTTCCAGGCAGAATATTTTCCTTCTGCTACCACTCACTGTCTTTTGTCGGCCAGCCAATTCTGTATCCAGACAGCTAAGTTCCCCTGCATCCCATTCTTCCTGACCTTCTGAATGAGCCTACCATGGGGAACCTTATCAAATGCCTTGCTGAAGTCCATATACACCACATCCACAGCTCGACTCTCATCAACTTGTCTAGTAACATCCTCAAAGAACTCGATAAGGTTTGTGAGGCATGACCTGCCCCTCACAAAGCCGTGCTGACTGCATTTAATCAAGCCATGCTCTTCCAGATGGTCATAAATCCTATCCCTCAGAATCCTTTCTAACACCTTGCAGACGACAGACGTGAGACTGACTGGTCTGTAATTGCCGGGGATTTCCCTATTTCCTTTCTTGAAGAGAGGAATTACATTTGCCTCCCTCCAGTCCTCAGGTACGACTCCAGTGGAGACCGAGGATGCAAAGATCTTCGCAAGTGGCGAAGGAATTGCATTTCTCGTTTCCCAAAGCAGCCGAGGACAAATCTGGTCCGAGCCTGGTGACTTGATAATCTTAATGTTTGACAAAATGTTCAGCACATCAGCTTCCTCTATCTCTATCCATTCCAGCATGCACACCTGCTCCTCAAAGGTTTCATTCATTATAAAGCTTGTTTCTTTCATAAAGACAGAAGCAAAGAAGTAAAGACTGTAACCCATCTGCCTTTTTCTTGTACCTTAGGAGTGACCACCTCCCTGTAACTCCCCTCAATAACCCCCTCCGCCTCCTGAATGATACAAAGTTCATCCAGTTCCAGCTCCAGTTCCCTAACGGGGTTCTCAAGGAGCTGGAGTTGGGTGCACTTCCCGTAGATGTAATCAGCAGGGACACTAGTGGTGACCCTTATCTCCCACATTCTGCAGGAGGAACATTCAACTGCTCTCACCTCCATTCCCACTATTCTAAATTCCCAAAGAGACTGTAGAAAAAATAAGGAATAAAAAATAAACTTGTTACCTTACCAATCTGGCACACAGGTCCTTTTTTTTTGGTTAGAGGAGGAGGATGGGTGGAAGACACTACCTGAGTAGTGTTTCGGGTAACCCAACCACACAAATATATGACTTCCCACAAGTCCTTCGCTCCTCCCTCACATCTCTTGGCAAATGGAGGCCTGACTGCCGAGGTAAGTCCCTTTTTCTTTCCCCTGGAAATTTATTCCCCGTACAAACCCGTCTGTCAAAGAAAGTGCCTATTATGTCTTTTTCAACGTTTTCTCCTCTCACCTTAAAAAATGTCCCCTTGTCTTGAAACTCCCAACATGTTGAAAAAGACACCTTATCTGTTCCCCCTCATGATTTTATAAACCTCTATAAGGTCACCTCTCAACCTCCTCCTCTCCAATGGGAAAACCCCCGGTCTATCTGGAACTCTCAGAAATGGCCAGGGGCACTGGGAGAAGATGTCCAAACAAGTTGCCAATTCTCTTCAGAAGGATTGAGTCCCAGTACATTCTGACCCATGGTCCAAACAGCCAGTCCCCATGTGAAGCTGCAGACAGGAATTAAGCAGCTCTGAGTGAAGTTTTTACTAATGCCACTAAGCTGCCTGTCTGAGATGTTAATTAAACAGGATGGGGGGGGGGGGGGAGAGAAGGAGGGGGGGGGGTGCGATGTCACTTGGTCATAGTTTCTCACAGCCCTGTGGTAAGGTAAAGTTGCAATAAGATGTTCCTCAAAGAAAGTTATTGTTTTACTTACTTCAACAGACTCTGTAAATGTTCCTCAGCAGCACAGTGACACTGAGAATGTGATAGAAGATTGAGGGAGAAATGCTTTGGGAAGAGAGTGGAGGGGATTGACTTCAACATAATCTGGTAAAGTTTCCTCTTGTTTCCAGGTGAGTCAAAAGATTGGTTCAGTTAATTTAGCTTCAGTTGGTCCATTTCTGACACTGCTCTCGGCCCATAGTGTACAGTTATTTCCAAATATTTACAATGAGTCATCTGATCACCAGCTGTCCTGTTGACTTCCCTTCTGCCTGTCCTAGGGTTTGCTGCTTGCTTCACCACGACCTACTTTGCTGCTGCAATTTGATTAATCTTCAACCACCTCAAACCAACGACTTCAAACTTGTACAAAGTAGTAGATAAATGACAGTGGGGATAACCCTGAACTGATTCACAGCTGCAGCCTTCAAACTTTGGTTTAATTTGTTCATTAGAGCTTGAGATAAAATGACACAGAATTGTATAAATTACTCGGATGCTAATTCATGATATGAGGACATAGCAAAACCATCAAAGCTGTTTCAGTTAACTTAACAACACAAGATTCTATAAATTTATATTTATCAATGCAATTCAGAGGGATAGCAGGGTGGCTCAGTGGTTAGCACTTCAGCCTCACAGTGCCAGGGTCTCAGGTTCGATTCCAGCTTCAGGCGATTGTCTGTGTAGAGTTTGCACTTTCTCCCCGTGTCTGCCTGAGTTTGCTCCAGTTTCCTCCCACAGTCCAAAAACGATGGACTGGCCATGCTAAATTAGTCAGAGGGAAATGGATTGCTCTTTGGAGGGTCAGTGTGGACTTGGTGGGCCTGTTTTCACACTGGAGAGAATCTAATCTAATCATCAATAAATTTATAGAAAAGCAAGTATGAGACTGGAAATCTGAAACAGAAGTAGGTGGCAGATCTGAGTGAGGTGCTCAGGTGCAGATAGGGTGGACTGAATGGTGGTCTTCTTTGTTGCAATTATTCCATGATAATGTGAAAGGCAATTGATCTGAGAACTTAAATTGGTCTTTCTCTCCACAGACGCTGTTCATTTAATAAATGTATTTCACTTCTGTTTCTGACGCTGGAATCTGAGCTATTTCTTCGGTCTGTTCTGACCACTGTTTGCTCATGATCCTCACATTTTGTTCGAATATTTTAGTTCATCCATTGTTCCCAAAGCATAATCATGACATTCTTTATTCCCATGGGAGTGCACTGCAGTGAGCAATATTGATATTCAGCTCTACAGAGCCCTGCTTAGACATATCTGGCATATTGTGTTTAGTTCTGATTGCCTCATTATAGGAAGGATGTGGAAGCTTTGAGAAGGTGCAGAGGAGATTTACCAGGATGCTGCCTGGACTGGAGGGTGTGTCTGATGAAGAAAGGTTGAGGGAGCTAGGGCTTTTCTCATTGGAACGAAGAAGGATGAGGTGTGACTTGATAGAGGTGTCCATAGTTGAGAGACATAGATAGAGTGAACAGCCGGAGACCTTTCCCCATGGCAGAAATGTCTGTCACAAGGGGTCATGATTTTAAGGTGATTGGAAGAAGGTTTAGGGGAGATGTCAAAGGTCAGTTCTTTACACAGAGTGGGATGAGTGTGTGGAATGCTGCCAACAGTTGTAGTAGAGTCAGAGACATTAGGGATATTTAAGCAACTCTTGGATAGGCACATGTACGACAGTACAATGAAGGGTATGTAGGTTAGTCTGATCTTAGAGTAGGATAATAGTTGGCACAACGTCGAGGGCCAAAGGCCCTGTACTGTGCTGTACTGTTCTATGTTCTATCATTCAGAAATGAGGGATTCAGATTCGGAATGTGGGATCAAGGACTTAGTTATAAAGTGATAGAGATATACAGCATGGAAACAGGCCCTTCAGCCCAACTTATCCATGCTGTCCATTTTTCACAATTATGCTAGTTACCTGCGTTTGGTCCGTATCCCTCCATCCCTATCGCATCCATGAGCCTGTCCAAATGTTTTGTAATGACAAAAATTGTACTTGCCTTCATTACTACCTCTGGCAGCCCTTTTCAGACACTCACCACCCTCAGGACCCTTGTGGATCTCTCTCCTCTCACCTTAATCCTACACAGCTGGTTTTAGATTCCCCTAACATGGTTTCTACCTTAGCTATGCTGCTTATGATTTTATAGACCTCCAAAAAGTAATCTCTCAATCTCCTATGCTCTAGTGAACAAAGTCTCAGCTTATTCAGCCTCTCTGCCTAACCCAAACCTGCCAGGTCAGGTAGCATCCTAGTAAATCTTTTTCTGTACTCTTTCTCATTTGGTAACATCCTTTCTATGGTAGGGTGACCAGAACTGCACACGGAACTCCAAATGTGGCCTCACTAATGTCTTATCCACTGCTTGAAGAATTAAGGCCTCATCACCAGAGAAGCTTGACACTCAGATCAGAATGGGAACTTCTGCAGAGATATGTAGATGAACCTCTGAGGTAAGCCATGACCTCAGCAGTCATGTACTGGTACTCTACTAGAAGGTCAGAACCTGTTAGCTTTGGAGCACACTGCTCAGTCGCCTCACTCTTGTGCACAGTCGTATTAGTGGGCGGCACGGTGACACAGTGGTTAGCACTGCTGTCTCACAGCGCCTGAGACCCGGGTTCAATTCCCGACTCAGGCAACTGACTGTGTGGAGTTCGCACGTTCTCCCCGTGTCTGCGTGGGTTTCCTCCGGGTGCTCCAGTTTCCTCCCACAGTCCGAAGATGTGTGGGTCAGGTGTTAGGTAAGGGGTAAATGTAGGTTAGGGGTATGGGTGGGTTGCGCTTTGGCGGGTCGGTGTGGACTTGTTGGGCCGAAGCGCCTGTTTCCACACTGTAAGTAATCTAATCTAATAAATATGATTTAACAGTGCGCCAGACATCTGGCTTCAGTTGGTAATGAAGACCTCACATATTCATATTGGGAAGGTGGTGAGGTCATTGGACTATGTATCTGGAATGCCAGGCCAATATTCTGTGGAGATTGGTTAGAAAACCACAAATTAAAAAAATGGCATCTCAAAAAAAACCACTAGTCTAATGGAGACTGTGTGACCATTACCAATTGTTGCAAAAACCCACCTGGTTCACTAATGCCTTTATTGAAGGATATCTGCCATCCTTACCTGGTCTGGCCAACACATGACTCCAGTCCCACAGCAATGTGGTTGACTTTTAACTGCCCTCAGGGCATGATATCTGGTTGGCATGGACCGAAGGTCTGTTTCCATGCTGTACATCTCTTATGACTCTATAAGACCCATATCCCATGAACAAATAAAAAGAAACACACTTCAGTTTTTCTGTTCCTAATGAGAAGATTGTACATCACCTGCTCAGTGCAGAATACAGTGCATTAGAAAGTCAATTCACGTCATCAGGTTGGATGTGATGTTAATACTTATACTCATGAGAAAACTTCCTACTTCTCCAATAGCTTCACCAACAGTTCTGGTTAAAGTTAAAATAAAGAAATGGCAAATGGAGTTCAATCCAGGCAAATGCGAGGTGATGTATTTTTGAAGATCCAATTCAAGAGCGAACTATACAGTAAATGGCAAAGTCCTGGGGAACACCGATGTACCGAGAGATCTGGGTGTTCAGGCCCATTGTTCCCTGAAGGTGGCAACGCAGGTCAATAGAGTGGTCAAGAAGGTATACGGCATGCTTTCCTTCATCGGACGGGGTTTTGAGTACAAGAGTTGCTAGGTCATGTTACAGTTGGATAGGACTTTGGTTCGGCTGCATTTGGAATACTGCGTACAGTCCTGGTCGCCACATCATCAAAAGGATGTGGATGCTTTGGAGAGGGTACAGAGGAGGTTCACCAGGATGTTGCCTGGTATGGAGGGTGCTAGCTATGAAGAGAGATTGAAAAGATTAGGATTATTTTCATTAGAAAGATGAAGGTTGAGGGGAGACCTGATTGAGATCAACAAAATCATGAGAGGTATAGACAGAGTGGATAGCAAGAAGCTTTTTCCCAGAGTGGGGGACTCAATTACTAGGCGTCACGAGTTCAAGGTGAGAGGGGAAAGGTTTAAGGGAGGTATGCGTGGTAAGTTCTTTACACAGAGGGTGGTGGGTGCCTGGAATGCGTTGCCAGTGGAGGTGGTAGGGGCGGGTACGGTAGAGTCATTTAAGATGTATTGAGACAGATACATGAATGGGTGGGGAGCAGAGGGATACAGACCCTTAGAAAATAGGCGACAGATTTAGATCGAGGATCTGGGTCAGCACAGGCTTGGAGGGCCGAAGGGCCTGTTCCTGTGCTTGAAGGTTCTTGGTTCTTTGTTCTTTTGTTCTTAGACCCTTATCTGAAGCAGAAGAAACCAACATAACCCTAATGCAGATTATTACAAACTCAAAAAACAGCCAATAATGAATTGTTCTGTGTGTCCATGAGCCAATAAGGCTGTTCATGCTTACAGGAATAAATACAGGCTGAGGTGATCAACAAATCTCTCAAACAGCAACAGTTCCCAGGATGCTAAAGCAGGGAGAGCTGCTTCTAATTAGAAATATAACGATAGATGATTGTTCAGACGTGTTGATTAAGGGACCTCAAAGCACAGCCCCTACTGACTATCTCCTCACTCTATCCCCTGTCTGTATAAGGAATTGGCATTTGGATTGATATGACCCCTATTCACAGCTCTCAAACATTCACTTCGAGTGAAGAATCACATTTTTTTTTAAATGAATGCTCTCAGATCCTAAGATACAGCCAATGGTGAGATACAGTCAACGGTGAGGTACAGCCAATGGTGAGATACAGTCAATGGTGAGGTACAGCCAATGGTGAGGTACAGCCAATGGTGAGATACAGTCAATGGTGAGATACAGCCAATGGTGAGGTACAACCAATGGTGAGATACAGCCAATGGTGAGATACAGCCAATGGTGAGATACAGCCAATGGCGTGTTACAGCCAATGGTGTATTACAGTCAATGGTGAAGTACAGCCAATGATGAGCCAATTGGAAAAAACGGTGAGATCGGAAGAATTAGATTCTCGCTGTCAAGAGAAACAGTTTGGTTTCACATCAAAGGTTTGACCAGCAGGATGTGAGCTTTATCCATGAATGGTGAGGTTTGATTTGATTTGATTTATGATTGTCAGATGCACTGAGATACAGTGAAAAGTATTGTGTTGTGTGCTAACCATGTAAATTATATCCTACACAAGTACATCAGGGTGATAGAAGGGAATGCAGAATCTTCTGATACAGCTACAGAGAAAGTGCAGAGACAGATGAACTCTAATTTATGAGAGGTCTGTTCATAATTCTGATAACAACAGGGAAGAAGCTGTCCTTAAACTTGTTGGTATGTGTTTCAGTCTTTAGTGTCTTTTGCCTGATGGAAGGGGGTGGGAGAGAGTATACCAGGGTGGGAGGGGGTCTCTGATGATGTTGGTTACTTTCCCTAGGCAGCAAGAAGTGTAGATGGAGCCAATGGAATGGGAGGCTGGTGTGTGAGATGGACTGGCCTGTGTTCACAACTCTAATATTTTTTCCACTCTCAGGCAGAGCAGTTGTCATACCAACCTGTGATGCAGCTGGATAGGTGGCTTCCAACAGTACATTTTATATAAATTAGTAAGAGTCATTGTGGACATGCCAAATCTCCTCAACATTCAGAGGCATTGGTGTCCTCTCTTTACTGTGGGTGGGCCAGGACGGATTGTTGGTGATCGTCACCCCCCAGGAACATGTTGGTCTTGACCATCTCCACCTCAGCCCCACTGATACAGACAGGGGCGTGCCCTCCACTCTGCTTCCTGAGGTCAATGACCAGCTCCTTTGTTTTGCTGCCGTGGAGGGAGACATTATTGTCTTTACACTGTGCCACTAAGCTGTCTATCTCTTTCCTGTATTTGGTTCTTGTCATTGTTGAAGATCTGACCCACTACAGTGGTGTCATCAGCAAACTTGTAAATGGAGTTTGGGCTGAATTTGGCCACACAGACTGAGTGTATAAGGAGTACAGTAAGGGGCTGTGTACGCAGCAGGGCACCGGTGTCGAGGATTATCGTGGAAGAGATATTTTTGCCTATCCTATTTTCACACATTAATATCTCACTGATGCCAAATCGCACTGTGGTTAGATACAGACAGTGGAGAGAACTGAATGGTGACAATACCTGATGCAAAAATCTGACCAGCAACTAGCACCCACAGCTCAGCAACATCTTCCCTGGGCTTTCCTGTTGGCCACTGTTCCCCAACATCTCAGAGCACGGTTCATGGGCAGTGACTGCCCAGTATCAGCACTGCACCACCCTCACCCTGGGACCTCAGTTATTCTAGAGTTCACCTCTTCAATGCTGCGCCAACACCTTACAGAGCAATGCCAATGCTGGCACGCACCCAGCAGGTGCACAGAAACAGGCTGCAACCCAGAGATTTCCACTTGCTTTTTTACTGCTCCCTCTCTTTGCACTTTGATGCTCACAACATCTCCGACTTCCCTTGCCTGTCATCACAGACAGAAAGTTTCCCAGAGGAAGGTGACTCTGGTCAGTAAGGGGCTGCTCCGGACTCAGTCAGAGATAGGTGTCTTGGAGTCCCAGGTGAGAGAGAAGGAAACACAGAGGTCAGAAAGGGTGAGTCATCTCTAGAGGATGAGATGGTGCTGCATTCAGTAGTGAGAGAGGTAGACTAGGAGCCTCGGCAGTGTTAGTATGAGTGTGAGATATCATTAAATCCCTAAGTGCAGGTAGAGGCCATTCAGCCCATTGAGTCTGCACCTTCCCTGTGAAGAGCATCCTGCCTATCCCCATAACACTACATTTCCCATGGCCAATCCTAACCTGCACATCTTTGGACAGTGGGAGGAAACGAGAGCCCCCAGAGGAAATCCACGCAGACTCGGGGAGAACATGCAAGCTCCACACAGCCAGTCACTCCGAGGCTGGAACGAACATGGGTTCCTGGTGTTGGGAGACAGCAGTGCTAATCAGTCAGCCACCATCCCTCCCATAGCAGAGACAAGATGGTGGCATTTACCCTGGTGAGTGCAGTCAGTCCTTCACCTTCTTGCAGCTGTGTTCTCTGGACTGTGGACCCCACATTGACCCAGGGGCGTGTGGGGGAGGTCGTTATTTCAGGGTAGGCAGCAGCATTTGTAATGGTATGTGACCCGGTGTGAAAGACCTGAAGTGACAGTCCCAACAATATTTTAGCACCACTGCCAAGTGCAGAAGACCACAGGAATGGTATGGTGGGGGAATTGGAGAGACTTGATAAAGTGAGCAAACCAGAATTTGGTCAGAAATTCTCATAGGTCTCTCCCCAGGATTAACCCTTAGGCAAATTTCTAGTAAAATTCAACCCAATCTCTATTTTAGAACTCAAACATCCCCAACTGCTTATACCTATTGAAGCAGATTTTTGCTGGGATTGTCATGTTGTGGGGAAAATGTAAGCCAAACATAAGCACAGCAAGATCCCACAAACTGTAACGTGATAAAGGGCAGACAATCTGCTATTGTCTTGCTGATTGAGAAGTACATATTTGCCAAGATACTGCAGATATTCCTGCTTCAAAATAAAACACACACAGAAGCTGTCCGCCTACTCAAGAGGCTGATGGGGCCTGGGTTAAAATCCCCTTGCACAGACCATGCCTCTGACTCTGACACTGGTGTGAGAAAGCTGAAGCTCCACACCTACAGGCTTCCAGTCTGTCAACACTGTGCAATTAAATTATTCCCTCGAATGGATTTATCTAGCTCCTGAGTTGAATTCACTAGGAACAGCACAGGAGCACTCACTTTGTCCTTGCATGTGTCCTGCTCCCCTCAAAGAATATAAATATCTTCACAGACCCTTCGAACGCTTTTCATAATTCTTCAGTGATGCTGCGTGATGGCTCCAGGTTGAAATCCCCAAAGCATTAACCTCATGTGACACCTCGTTTAAATGCTCCTCTTAATGGATGGCAGCATCAAACCTGTGCCAATGAGATTGCAGCAAAACTCGAGCAAAGCTGCCCAGAGGGGAAAAGCATCCAATTATAGACAGGTCATGTCAAACCAGGGGCTGGTTTAAGTATATTTACCTGCACACTTCAGTTCCAGCACTGCTGTGTAATGTAGCAGGGAGTCTGACTATAAAACACAAGGTTAAAAGAAAGTTTTCAACACTTATATTGCTATCCTTTGAATGCAACCAGTAATTTTATTGGAACGGTGTTTAACTCAATGGTCCCTCAACCAGCGGTGAGTTAATGAAGCAGGATTTATTTTGAGTGGACTGAATCTTTTGAACTGTCACCTTCTGACTTCTGGACTTGAGTCAAGCTCAGGGAATGAAAGCCTTGATTCTGACTCTTGGAAACACATAGTCATGGCCCAAACTAATGTTCAACTCTCATTAATTTATAACAGGTCGTTCCTAAATTATTGTCTTAAAATAAGCAGACTCCCTCATTGTATGAGTGCGTGTTATTCCCAATGCAATTCAATGCTCAATAGCACAGGCCAGAAGGGGAAGGACCAGGAATAATGCAGTAGTAAAAGGTGAGGACACCATAGTCCAACTCTTTCATTAAAGAGAGAGAGACAACTGGTTTAGTTTAACCTGAGCGTCACCGTGCTTCAGATGAGGGGGGACATTGAGAAGGAGAGTCTTTCACAGTAATCTTAGTCAGTTTGGGAATTGAACCCACTCTGTTGGTGTCATTGTGCATCACAAAGCAGCCACCCAAGCTATCTGAGCCCTCGACAACAGTATTACTGCACTTTTGGGCCTTCTAGGACCGAGATGAGGAGAAATGTCTTCACTCAGAGCCTGTGGAATTCTTTGTCACAGAAAGCGTTTAAGAACAAAATATCAAAGACTTTGAGGAAAGCTGTGGAACAGACCGTGAGGATCCCTGGGCTGGAGGTTACCCAGAACCCCACCATCCCTTACAGCTGCACGGTCACATAGCCACTCGGAGATTCTCACCACATTAATCGATTGTGCTGATGCATTGACTACCAGTTCCAGAAGTCACTCCTGGTCCCCCTAATGAAACAGCGAAAAGCCCTTTCTGGAACAGAAACCAAAATTGCTGGAAAAGCTCAGCAGGTCTGGCAGCATCTGTGGAGAGAAATCAGTTTCTTTCTGTAAAAGGGGAACAATTGGCGATTAAATCAAAACAATGGTATGATTCATGGAGTAACGGGGTTTAATTTCAGTGCATTCCTCCCATGTTGTGACACATTTTTAAGATTAATTTACCAATGGAAAAACCGCTAATTTAATCTAGAATTCATTTATATAAATGATTTGGATGTGTGCATAAGTGCTATAGTTAGTAAGTTTGCATATGACACTGCTGTGTAGTGGACAGCAAAGAGGGTTACTTCAGATTACAACAGGATCTTGACCAGATGGGCCAATGGGCTGAGGAGTGGCAGATGGAGTTTAATTCTGATAAATGCAAGGTGCTGAATTTTGGAAAAGCTAATCTTAGCAGGACTTATACACTTAATGGTAAGGTACTAGGGAGTGTTGCTGAACAAAGAGACCTTGGAGTGCAGGTTCTTAGCTCCTTGTAAGTGGAGTCGCAGTTAGATAGGATAGTGAAGGAGGTATTTGGTATGATTTCCTTTATTGGTCAGAGTATTGAGTACAGGAGTTGGGAGGTCATGTTGCGGCTGTACAGGACATTGGTTAGGCCACTTTTTGAATATTGCTTGCAAGTCTGGTCTCCTTGCTATCGGAAAGATGTTGTGAAAGTCAAAAAGGTTCAGAAAAGATTTACAAGGATGTTGCCAGGGTTGGAGGATTTGAGATATAAGGAGAGGCTGAATAGGCTGGGGCTGTTTTCCCTGGAGCATCAGAGGCTGAGGGGTGAACTCATAGAGATTTATAAGATCATGAGGGGCATGGATAGGGTAAATAGACAAAGTATTTTCCCTGGGGTGGAGGAGTCCAGAACTAGAGGGCATAGGTTTAGGGTGAGAGGGAAAAGATATAAAAGAGATCTAAAGGGCAAATTTCTCATGCAGAGGGTGGTGCAAGTATGGAATGAGCTGCCAGAGGAAGTGGTGGAGGCTGGTACAATTACAACATTTAAAAGGTATTTGGATGGGTATATAAATAGGAAAGGTTTAGAGGGATATGGGCCGGGTGCTGGCAGGTGGGACTAGATTAGGTTAGGATGTCTGGTCAGCATGGACAGATGAGACCAAAGGGTCTGTTTTTGTGCTGTGCATCTCTATGACTGTATAATTCCTGTGGATCTTGCCTCTTCTCTGTCAGCCAGCAAAGTGAGTACGCCCTCAAATAGCTCAGTCTAACCTGCTTAATCCAATGTAGAATATTCTCAGCACTCTGCTCTTTATTAATCCAGAGTGACTCCAATTTCCACATGCCCACATTTTGAAAGCCACGATCTTGTGCTAATATCCACTGTTTATTCCTGTTGCTGTAACCCTCTCAAACCCAAGAATTTCCCCTGCAAATCATATTTTCAACCAGTGACCACATGAGTGTGCCCTTTACCTGCCAAGATTGGACCTGCTATATTCCTTTAGAAACACCAACTCTCTCCAGCTCTCTTTCCCTCTTTGAGATCCTTCGTAACCTCCACCCATTTGTCCTTTCCTTCTAATATCTCCCTCTTAGTCTCACTGGACTTACTTCTGATTACAATTCCACAAAGTGCCTCCAATGGAGACACTATGCAAATACTCATTAGTGCCACTGTTTTGGTTCCAAATTTCTAGTAAAATTTATTCTTCAATAAACGTCATGTCTTTTTAGCTTCAAATGTTTATGCAAGCACAGCAAAAAAATACATATTTTAAAAAGAATTGAAAATGATGTGATAAGTGTTTAGTCATAAATTATTGGCAAAGATGTACAGAAAAGCTCTGTGGATTTATTACTTTGTGTCAGAATGTATTTGCTGCAGAGAAATGTTGGTGATTTATAATTTAAAATATTCTGCATTATATTTTTAGCCAAACGTTTCCTTTCCTTTTTTAAAACTATGAAGCCAAGCTAGATTAGGGTTCCAATCATGTAGTCCAGGGTGACATGGTGGCTCAGTGCTTAGCACTGCTGCCTCACAGTGCTAAGGACCCAGGTTCGATTCCACCCTTGGGTGACTGTCTGTGTGGAGTTTGCACATTCTCCCTGAGTCTGTGTCGGTTTCCATCCAAAGATGTGCAGGTTAGGTGGATTGGCCGCGTTAAATTGCCAATAGCATCCAGGTATCTGCAGGCTAGGTGGATTAGCCATGGGAAATGCAGAGTTACAGGGTAGTGGAGTGGGTCTGAGAGGAATGCATTTTGGAGGATCAGTGTGGGCTGGACGGCCTGCTTCCACATTGCAGAGATTCTATGATTCTAATTCCCCTTTCTGAATGACCCCAAGACTAATGGCTGTCACCTGGTCCACAAGTAATTAAGCACAATTATACCCAGTTGACAATTAAACATTAGACCATGTTACCAACCAAGAACAAAACTACAAGAGAGAATTGGCTCAATTTTAAAGTTGCACAATGATGTTGTAGGGTAGACAAGAGAACGCAAGTTTATCATCTCCACCTTTGATCATCCTCCATGCTGCCTGGTGTCATGCTAATGGAGTTTTCTTGACTTCCTCCATCAATTTGTCAGAACTGATACAAACATGAACCTTCCAATTGCAGACAGCTTTGTTCACATATTTACATGTCTCCAGTGAAGAACAGTTAAAGGCTCTCATCCATCCTGCCTCACCCTTTCAAATGCAATGAGCCAGTGGGCATGATCTACTTGGATTTTCAGAAGACCTTTGACAGAGTTCCACATAGGAGGCTGCTAAATACGATAAGAGCCCATAATATGAGGGACAAAGTACTGGCACGAAGAGGATTGGCTGACTGGCAGAAGGCATTGGGTGGGTGGGGATAAAGGGGTCTTTTTCAGGATGGCAGCCAGTGACTTGTGGAGTTCCGCAGGGGTCTCTTTTGGGTCCACAACTTTCAAATTTGACATTAACAATCTGGACAAAGGAACAGACAGCATTGTTGCTAAGAATGACATAAAGATAGGTGGAGGGACAGATGGTGTTGGGGAAGTGGAGAGGCTGCAGAAGGACCTGGACAGGCTGGGAGAGGGGGCAAAGAAGTGGCAGGTGGATCACAATGTGGGATCATGCACTTTGGGATAAAGAATAGAAACAAAGACTGTTTTCTAAATGAGGAAGAGCTTCGGAAATCTGAAGCACAAAGAGACGTAGGAGTTCTAGTTCAGGATTCTCTTCAGGTTAACATTCCAGTTCAGTTGGCAGTTAGGACGGCAAATGTAATGTTAGCATTCAGCTTGGGCAGATTAAAATGCCAAAAGAGGGATGTACAGCTCAGGATGTATAAGACTCTGGTAAGGCCCCATTTGGAATACAGAACAACCTCAGTTATCGAAACGAAAGGGGTGGGGGTTATTTTGTTCAGATAACTGATTGTTCAGATAACTGATCTGATCGTAAATGAAGTAAGCCATCCTGAACATAATTACATACAAAACATGTTTACGGAGTTTTTATTTCATTCAATCATTTAAATGTGTACAAACACTGCATATTGCTTAAAAATTCATGATGTTTTAAAAATAAAATCACTTTTTGGCTGGAGTTTGACTGAAGTCTGTGAAATGTTTCGCTGACATTTTCCTCGGTTTTATCCTGGTCCTTGGCAGCAGCCGGCAGCTTCCTGTTTGGTGTCATCCCGCTGTCCAGACTCACCAAGTGCCGTCCCTCCCTCCCTCTGAGACCTTAGAGAGAGGTGCAAAGTACAGGGGGAACACGAGAGAGGTGGAAGTTTTTCTCGCTGACTTCAGTTTCCGTCCTCTCATCAATTATTTTTTAGGGGGTAATGTTTTCCTGATGTTTCCTCCCATCACGTTTTCCTCCTGTTTATTTCCATGTGTTCTAACTCACTTTAATCCACTCTGTAAATGCAGAGGTTCACTTCACAGTAACTGCCACACCAGGGAGCCCAGTGGAAACTGAACCACGGAGCGGACTCCTTGACATTACATTGGCAGAAGCAACAAGCTTTTGTTTTCCTTGAGTTTGGACGGAGGAGGGGGTGGGGGAGGTGAGGGGGTTGGGGGGAGGGGGTGGTGGTGAATGTTGGAAGATTTGAGCCATTGTTTTAACAAATGTAAAACGATAACAAAACTTCACTTTTCATGATTCACCACCTTGTCAATCAGCGACCGGAGCCCTGAAAATCAAGAAGCTAAATATCTTCAGAGTTAATTCAAAATCATCATGTTGGGGGGAGGGGGGGGGGGGGGGCGGGAATTGAAATAATTTCAGGCATCTGGAAAAAACAACTTCATCAGGAACACATGAGGGGCCAGGGAGGGGGATGAATATTTTATAGTCAGCCCACCATTGAAATGCTTGATTCATTGTAATTTACTGATGGGATCTGTATTACAGGGACCTGGAGATCTTGTTCGGATAATCTGAAATTTGGATAATTGGTGTTCAGATATCTGAGGTTGTTCTGTATTATTCTGTTTTGGGCCCCGTATGTAAGGACACACATGCTGGAGTTGGAGGGAGTCCAGAGGCGGTTCACAATGATCCAATGATGGACAGCTTGTCCTGTGAGGAGCAGTTGAGGACCATGGGTCTACACTCACAGTAGTTTAGAAGGATGAGGGGCATCTCCCTGAAACGCACAAATACTGAGAGCCCTGGATAGAGTGGATGTGGAGAAGGTGTTTCCACCAATAGCACAAAGTAGGACCAAATGACACAACCTCAGAGTGAAGAGACCATTCTTTAGGACTGAGGTGAACAGGGATTTCTTCAACCAGAAGGTAGGGACTCTGTGGAACTCATTGCTGCAGAGAGATGTGGAGGCCAAGTCATTGAGGGTCTTTAAGACAGAGATAGATCAGTTATTGACCAGTAAAGGGATCAAGGGGTTACAGGGAGAAGGCAGGAGAATGGGGTTGAGGCATATATGAGCCGTGATCAGCCATGACAGATCAGACTTGGTGGGCCCAATGGCCTAATTCTGCTCTGATACCTTCTAGGCTGATGGTCTAATATCTTGTGTATTGCAGTAGGTACAGCCTCCACTCCATCCATCAGCAACAGGGTTTCTTGGAAGAGGTCACCAACTAGGTATAAACTCAGACTAACATGGGGGCAGGTAAAAGTCAGAAATAACTCCTTCCCCATTAGGCCATCAAACATAGCCTGGGTGATCACTGACCCGAAATTTGCTAAAATACTTTGTAAGAGTTGATGAACCACAGGTCACCTGTCCCGCTCACTGCTGCTGTACTGACATGTCCGCTCCTAAATGACTCATACACTGAGTACTAACATGTTATTTTCTTTAAGAAATAGAATTTCCATTTGAGTAAATCAATGCAACCTGCTTCTACCATTTCCAGTAGGAGGCCACTCACGCTGCAACTATTTCCATGGTTGTGGGTCGCGGTTATGGAACCGAGGAGTGTCGTCTTCTCGTACCAGTTCTCAGATGTTGGAAAAGTTAACATGGGTCAGGTACCAGTGGAATTGAGAACTATAAGTTGTAGGAGAACATGTAGGCCATTCAGCCCATTGAATCTGCTCCACCATTCATTCAGAAAATGGCTGATCTGACCTTCCTCAACTTCACTTTTCATAAGACCATGACAAACAATAATAGGAGTAGGCCATGTGGCCCCTCAAGCCTATTCCATCATTCAATATGATCGTGCCTGATCTGATATTTATCATGCCCATTCTCCTGCCCTTAGCCCATCACCCTCGATTCCAAACTGAACAAGAATCCATCGATATTAGCCTTAAATATCCACAAGATTTCCGTCCCACCGCTCTCTGGGGTAAGAGTCACAACCCTCCGAGGGAAGAAATCCCTCCCCATCTCAGTCTGAAATTGGAGCCCCTTTATTCTGAGACTGTGCCCTCTGGTCCTAGACCCTCCCATGAGGGGAAACATCCTCTCAGCATTGACCCTGTCAAGCCCCTTAACAATTCAATATGTTTCAATAGGATCACCTCTCATTCTTCTAAACCCCAGTGAGTAGAATCAAAATATGTGGTGCTGGAAAAGCACAGCCAGTCAGGCAGCATCCAAGGGGCAGGAGAATCGACATTTCAGGCATAAGCTCTTTATCAGAAATGTCCTGCTGATGAAGGGTTTATGCTCAAAACGTCAACTCTCTTGCTCCTCGGATGCTGGCTGACCGGCTGTGCTTTCCCAGCTCCACACTCTCCACCATCTACACTCCTCACTTTCTCCCAGTGAGTAGAGTCCAACCTGTTTAGACTTCGCTCATAAGACAATCCCTCCCGTAGCAGGGATCATGCTAGTGAACCTTCTCTGAACTGCCTCCAATGAAATGATATTTTCCCTTACGTAAGGGGACTAAAACTGCTCACAGTTCTCCAGATGTGATCCTCCAGTCCCATATCCAGTTACAGTAAGACTTCCTTACTCTTACACTCCAACCACCTTGAAATAAGGCCCAACATTCCATTAGTCCTGTGTGATAGCTTTCCATGTTTTGTGTACAAGTCCCTTTGTGCCACAGCTTTCTGCAGTTTCTCTCCATTTAAATGATATTGTGTTCTTTTGATCTCCCTTCCAAAATGACCAACTTCACAATGTCCCACATTGTACTCCATTTGCTAACTTTTTGCCCACTTACTGAACCAGTCAATCTCACTCGCACAACTGTTTGTATCCCTCTCACAACTTGCCAAGCCACCTATTTTAGTGTTGTCTGCCAGTTTGCCTATAGTACATTCACTTCCTTCTCCAAGTCATTGATGTATATAGTAATCAGTCGTGGTCCCAGCACTGATCCGACTGGAACTCCAATGGTCATGCCAACCTGAGAAAGAATCCCATTGCACCCACTCGCTGTCTCCTGCCCTTTAGTGGATTCTCTATCCGTGTCAATGCACTGCCTCCAACATTATATCTATAACGTATCTATCTATCCTCTTATCTACAACAACATTCTGTGATGTACCTTGTCAAACGCCTTCTGGAAGTCCAAATACAACACATCTGCTGTTTCCCCTCTATCTACTCTGACTGAGACTTCCTCAAAAAACTCTAATAAATCAGTCAGACACAATTTCTCTTTCACGAAGCCACACTGACTCTGCACGATTAGGTTAACATTTTCCAAATCTTCTGCCTTGACTTCCTTAACAATTGATTCCCAGTTTTTCTCCAACATGAGATGTTAGGCTAATTGGCCAATAGGGACCCACTTTTTGCCTTCCACCCTTTTTGAATAGGGCTTTCACATTGGTACCTTCCCAATCCCCGGTACCTCTCCAGAATCCAAGGGATTTTGGAAAATTACAACTGACGCGTCCGCTATCTCTGTAGCAACTTCATTTAGGATCCGAGAATGCAAGCCATCAAGGCCAAGGGACTTACTTGGCTTTACCCCATTTATTTGTTTAATATTATTTCTTTTGTGATGGTGATGGTACTTAGGGTGTTCCTTCATATTAATGGAATGTACAAAGTATCTTCCATCATAAAGACTGAAGCAAAATATTTGCTCAATTCCTCTGCCACTTCCTTATTCCTCATAACTATCCACCAGATTCATTTTCCTAGGGGCCTATGTTCATTGTGATCTCTCTCCTCCTTTGTTTAAAGAAGCTCTCATTGTTAGCTTTTATATACCTCGCTGGTTTGCCCTCCTAGTTTATTTTCGGTATTTATTATCTTTTCAACCTGTATTTGCTGGATTCTGAATTTATTCAGTCCTTGGGCTATCACTGAATTTTACCTCCTGTGTTCAGTTTAATTCTCTGCTGAATGTCCATGGTTGGCCATGATTGGCTTATCCCTCTTTTGGAATATTTCCTCCTTGCTGGGATGTATTTTTGCTGAGCCATGAATTCCCTCCTTAAATGTCTGCCACCGCTTGATTATTGTTAAAGCTGCTAATCTATCCATCCTGTTTATTTTAACTTTCTCTATACCATTTCATATCCTATTTCACACCTCGTCCCCATACCCTCCCTGATTAAAAACCTCTCTATCTCAGCCTTGAATATGTTTAATAACCCAGCCTCCATTGTAAAGAATTCCACAGATTACCTCCCCTCTGAGAGGGAGAAATTCCTCCTCATGTCTGTCCTGACGAGATGATTCCTTACTCTGAGATGATAGCTTCTGGTGCTAGACTCTCCCACAAGAGGGAGCAACCTCTCAGCATTTCAGACTTATCTCCAGAACATAGAAGGTAAAGTCACCATAGTCTGGCCAGCTCACAGGGCTGCTCGTTCATTGGAGTGATACAACTGATGGTAGTTTAACCAGAGGGTCAGCATAATAGCTCAGGCTTTGGGAGAGATTGAGGCAGAGAATCCTTCATGGTAGCTGCAGCCAGTGTAGGAATTGAGTTGTTGGCCTCATCCATGTTGTAAACTAGCCATCCAGCCAACTGAGCTAACTGACCTTCCAAGAGCAGGTAATGCATTGTTAGAATATTAGTGACAAGCAGGAAGTTGGAAGAACACAGCAAACCAGGCAGCATCAGAAGGTGGAGAAGTCAACATTTCAGGTGTAGCCCTTCTTAAGTCCTGAAGACAAGTTACACCCAAAATATTGCCTTCTCCACCTCCTGGTGCTGCCCGGCTTGCTGTGTTCTTCCAACCTCCTGCTTGTTTACCTTGGATTCCAGCATCTGCTGTTCTTTTGTCTCTAACCAAGAATATTAGTGACAGCAGAGACAACGGTTTGAATCTAATACTTATGCAGCAACCAGTTGGAGACTGGTGTTTGAAGGTGGGACATGGTGATGGACATATCAGGTGACCAATAACTGAAAAGCAGTGGCAAGACATAGATGAGAGCTCCAGGAACATGTTGAGTCAGAGTCAGAAACTGCAGGGACAATCTCTCTTATTAGCACAGACCCATCAGTCTTCATCTTACACTGAGGCTGTGGGAGTAAAAATACATTTTGACAATTGACATTCTCCTCAGCAAAAGGAAATGTCAGATTCACCAGTTGTAGCTATAGATTGTCTAAAAGTGCTTCTCAAAGAGTAAAGAAAGAGAAGTTATTGACTATTTTAAACGGGCTATTTTCCTTCCTTTTAACCAGCTTCTGTTTCAAAAACTGTCAAATATTTGTGCTAATACTTTATAAAAAGTAGCTAATCTTTTCAGAAGAATCTTCAGCACATCTTCATGTTACATTACAGAAATGACACTTTCTAATTTTGGATCAGACTGTGTTGACATCTTTTGACTGAGATTGTCATGCCCACTCCCTAATTTCTCACATTCTGTCGGGTTTTGAAGGATTGTGGAATGATGTTTCACACCATTTGCAGTACATTTGTATGCAAGGTACTTCACTCACATACCCACCCTCGGGCAACACTCTAATAACCATAAACTCTTTTTTCATAAACTTTGAAATGATTAATTAATAGAAAATTTGTTCTTCATCCCTAGTCTCCAGTCTCTCTTCTCATTCCTTACCAGATCAACTAAGATCTTTTATATTCCCACTATCCTGCCTAATTTACAACACCCTGAGCCCACACTGTAGAAATAAAGTAAACTTTTAAAATGATATGGAGGTGCTGGTGTTGGACTGGGATAGACAGAGTCAGAAGTCACATGAGATCAGGTTATAGTCCAACAGGTTTCTTTGAAATCACAAGCTTTCAGAGGGCTGCTCCTTTGTCAGCTGGAGTCAGGACTGTTGGACGATAATGTGGTGTTGTGTGAGTTCCAAGTTTTGAAAAGCATCCATCACCTTGAAAGTCTGAAACTGTTCACCTCTATCCCTCTTGAATGCCTGAGCCTACAGTGCTGAATCATTGGTTAGTGACTTACCCTAGTGTCCCTTAGTGCTAGCCTACACTATGGAACTTAACAACTAGTTTGAGGAAAATCTACATCGAATCAGTCCTTACTGAAATCTCCCTATCTCCACTTCCATCTCACCTTTCTCTGGATACACTGCACCATGCCTGGGAGTTATCCATTTGCAGCTGAGTTTGCGAAATAAACCTATCTACCGCCTTCAATAATCATTCCCTCCTCCACTCTCACTCAGTAGCAGGAATGTGTACAAGATGCATTGCAGAAATTCACCAAAGATCCTCAGACAGCGTCTTCTAAACCCACCACCTTTATCATCTAGGAGGGCAAGGGCAGCAGATATATGGGAACACAAATCCCCTGTATGTTCCCCTTTGAGTCACTCACCATCCTGACTTGGAAATGTATCACCATTCCTTCACTGCTGTTGGGTAAAATTCCTGGATTTCCCTCCCTAAGGGCATTGTGGGTGTTCCTACAGTACATGGACTACAATGGTTAGAGAGGGTAGCTCACCCGCACCTTCTCAAGGGCAACTCAGGATGAGCAATAAATGATTCCATTAATACTAATTCCATTAATTTAAAAAAAGTAAAATAAATGATCTCAGCACAGCCTGAGATCAAACCCAATCTGTCTCCTGGGCTGAGTAATTGGGTACTTACAGCAATGAGGCATTTCTGATCTGAATGAGACTTTCAGTTGAGTAAGAACTTTAACAATAAATGTATGTGCTGCAAGTGAAGTTACACATCAATATTTTCTGATTATTCCCCCCATTTGTTACTGGAGGAAGATGACCTTTTGAAAAAGAAATTAGGTTTCTGAACTTCATAACACCTGACATTAACATTTTGATGATGAACAGATCAGCAGGGTTGTCATTTAGAATCAGACATATAACACGTTGTCTCATGAAGGAGCATCATCAGTTTCCAATTTACCTCGAACCTTTCCTATTATCCAATTTATTTCTTCATTTTCTCTATTTTTATCACTGTTCTGTTACTGTGGTTATATTTAGGCGAGGACAGTCAGTGCAGTGCAATACAACACTCTTACATCAATATCCTGTCTCATCGGCTTCATTACTTCATTCACAGATAGAGAGCAAGACTCCCCCTCCCCATCCCGGAGCTCCCTCTCCCCATCCCGGAGCTCCCCCTCCCCATCCCGGAGCTCCCTCTCCCTAGTCCCAGAGCTCCCCCTCCCCATCCCGGAGCTCCCCCTCCCCATCCCAGAGCTCCCCCTCCCCATCCCGGAGCTCCCCCTCCCCAGACCCAGAGCTCCCTCTCCCCATCCCGGAGCTCCCCCTCCCCATCCCGGAGCACCCCCTCCCCATCCCGGAGCACCCCCTCCCCATCCCGGAGCTCCCCCTCCCCATCCCGGAGCTCCCCCTCCCCATCCCAGAGCACCCTCTCCCTATCCCAGGTCTCCCTCTCCCCATCCCAGAGCTCCCTCTGCATGGGGTCTTCTTTGTGGGACTGGGTGTTGTCCCGGAGGGGCCCATTACCAGCAGCACCTGACCTTGGTAATTGGGGAGCCAATCAGATTGGCCGGTCATTCCAGAATGTGGAATGCTCACTTCCAGAGGGGTAAATTCCCACCCTGCAGTGATTTATCCGGGCTCATAGCACTTCGGACTGCAGGATGGGTTTGTCCTTTGTTTCCTTTGTTTTTTCTTCAGGAATTGATCCATCCCTGAGAGCCACCTCCTCGCCCCACTAAACCCTGCCCATAAAACCCGATTAAAACCGAGGCTGAGATTGTAGCCGGGGGCAGGATTATAAACCTCCTCTGTGAGCTAGTCCCTGCAGCAGCACCACTAAAAATAATACCATCTAAAAATACCAGTGGCAAAGCGGAGGCTGCCAGCTGATAGGGCAACGTCAAATGATGTTTCCTCACCCTGAGAGCTGAAGGAGTTCCAATCTTACAAAGCTCCACACTAATACCAAAAAATCCTGCAGTCGCTGCATGGCTTCAGTGAAATTAGAACAGACATATGTCTAACAGGCCAAATGACTTAATTTTGCACTGATGTGTTTATCTCTGAGTGTTGTATGTGGCTCCACAAAGCTTATACCCATCTGTTAATAACTTTGCCATGGGTGTAAGGTCAGGCTGCCAAAGCAAAGCTTAAATCGTCCCATTGGCCCCTAGGGCAGGCATCAAATTTGGGATCTTTCTTTCCCACCTGGCTCAGTTCCACAGCAGACAGATCTGAATGATCCATAGTGATATCTGTTTTATTTATGCTGTGAACCCAGGGCCAGTGCGTCGACATTGGACACTGCAGTCACACAATACCAGTTATAATGCCCCAAAGTGATTTTAACTTAATTTGCTCTGTGAGCAGATGAAGATGTGATCTATCTATTCTCCTTATATCACCTGCATTTACGGTCATTTCACTTGGTTTAGATTAAAATAGTTCTCAGCCCTTATCAAAACCAGAATGGGGACTTGCGACTCATTCTAAATGCTGATAGGATTTCCTGGTGAGCTAACCTTTGCCTGTGCCCCATTTCCCATAATTCCCAATCCATCGCCTGCTGCGATGCTTAGTGTAAATCAATATTAATCTCCAAACTGCAGTCTCTGCCCCCATTAGCCACCCTTTCTCCTGAACGGGGACATGGATGCAGCAGACAGACGGTTATTCCAGAGCACCACATTTCCACAAACGGTATCAGCTGGAGGTCGTGATACGGTGTGATGAAGGACAGTTAAGTTGTACCCTTCCCTGAGAGTCAGGAAGCAATGCATACAAACTCAAAGAAGCTATGACATGAAATAAGCATGTACCAGTGAGATTTATCATTTACAACAGCAGCAGACAAGGCAATGTTTGGTTCATGTAATCTGCAACGTTAGAGTCTGAAAGCAACACGATTGTCACCCAGCATGTTGTGGGTGGGGAGGTGGGGGTGTGGGGGGGTGTGGGTGGTGGGTTGGATGTCACAACTGAGATACTCATCTGAAAGCACATGGGTCACAGTATGGGCAACGCTCAGAGCCTGGGAAGGGGAGGGATGATGCAGAAACAGAATTTGCTGGAGAAATTCAGGAGCTCCGACAGCACTGGGGGTCTGGGGGGTCTGGGGGGGTCTGACTGCCAAGTGGTATTGAAGGTGGGCAGTTAATTCAGAGACCCAGGTAATGCCTGGGGACCCAGGTTTGAGTCCGGCCACAGCAAATGGTGGAATTTGAATTCAATAAATATCTGTAAATAAGAGTCCAATGATGGCCATTAATCCATTTCAATTGTCAGAAATGTTCTTTAAGGATGGAAACTGCCATCCTTACCTGGTCTGGCCTACATGTGAACTCAGGGCCATAGCAATGTGGTTGACTCTTAACTGCTCTTTGGGCAATCCAAGATGGGTAATAACAGATGGCTCAGCGGTTAGCACTGCTGTCTCACAGCATGAGGGACCCAGGTTCAATTCCAGCCTCAGGTGACTGTCTGTGGCCTGACAGTCAGTCAGGTGACTGTCTGTGTAGAGTTTGCACATTCTCCCTGTGTCTGCATGGGTTTCCTCTGGGTGCTCCGGTTTCCTCCCACAGTCTAAGGATGTGCAGGTCAGGTAAATTGGCCATGCTAAATATTCCATAGTGTTTGTTGCTTTAGTCAAGGGTAAGGGAATGGGTCTGGGTGGGTTACTCTTCAGCGAGCCGGTGTGGACTTGTTGGGCTGAAAGGCCTGTTTCTACACTGTAGGCAATCTAATCTAATCTAAATGCTGGCTTAGCCAGTGATGCCCTTGTCTCATGAATGAATAAAAAGAAAGTGAAGAGAAAGTAGACTCAACGTTTTGAGTTTCTTCAGTTCTGGACCCTAAATGCTAATTCTGCTTTCTCTCTTCACAGATGCTGCCAGACCTGCTGAGTTTCTCTTGCAATTTCTGTTGTTTCGGATCTCCAGCATCCATCGCTCTTTCTTTGATTGAAGAGTAGGGATGGTATTTTGCTTGATTTGTTTGTTTATATCTTCTGCCCAATGGAAGAGTGTGGGAGAGATTATAGTTGGGGTGGGAGGGCTCTTTGATGATGTTGGCTGCTTTCCTGAGGCAGTGGGAAGTGTAGATGGAGTCAGTGGGTGGGAGGCTGGTTTGTGAGATGGACTGGGCTGTGTTCACAACTCTCTGCAGTTTCTTGCAGTCCTGGGCCGAGCAGTTGCCAGACAATGCTGTGATGCATCCAGATAGGATGCTTTCTATGATGCAGCTACAAAAGTTGGTCAGAGTCCTTGTGGACAGACCAAATGTCCTTAGTCTCCTGAGGAGGTAGAAGCATTGATGTATATTTCCTTGAAGATGAGTTATTGCTGGTCAATAGCTATCCCTCGGTTAACAACATGAAGATGTTAATCTATAATGCCAACACAACCAAAGATCAGGATACTGCTGAAATAAACATTTACCAAGTTGTTTCTAGAGCTCATGTGGTGCTGTGGGAGTGTCCCTCCCCCCTGAGCCAGAAGGCTAGGGTTCAAGTCCCAGTTACTGAAGAGATGTTAAATAATTATCACTGAACAGGTTTAGAGCTTAACTATACATAGCTGGTTCCTACAGCAGTTATACAATGGGTTACAGGGCAGTTGGCTGTGTCCCATGTATACAGTAGCTCCAGTTGTAGTATAGGACCCACCTGGTGCAAACAAAGTGAATTTAAAATTCTGTTTTGATTGGTAGCAGAATCCTGATGATGAAGCATTTTTTTCCCAGTTTCTCAGGTTAGTGCTAAGTTCGGTTTATGTGGAAGAATTCATCTCTGTACATATTCAATTTCAATCTCTATTAGTGTTTCATCCCTCAAACATCAACATATCTCAGGGGTGTAAGGCATGGCATTCGGAACAGAATGCCTGCTGTATAATTAAATATACATGTATACAACAACAGAAATCTGGCAGGATTAAAGCAATGAATTAATTTTGCATTAGCTCTTGACTCTATGCTGATGAAGCTCAGTTCCATTGTTATTTTATACAGCCCGATGTTTAATGCAAAGGATGTGATTCAGATGGACAAGTGACTGAACTATACAAATACTCTGAGTTGTCCCCTGGCTTACGTCACAAGGATGACCTAAAGTTGCAACTTCTAAGTGTATAGATGCTACTCTGTAGATTTCAGAGGATTCTTAGCTGGATATATTTGCTTAATAAAAGTTTCATTATTAACAGAAAGGTCAAAACACATGGGACTTTTCAGAAATGTAAGGAGTGCTTTCAGCTCCACTGGGGCAACCAGCATCCAAGCAACTCAATCTGGGAGTGATTCAGGAGAGAGGGGAAGCATCAACAATACATCAGTGACTGGGATGTTGGGATTTGGGATTATTCCAATCATGTTTGCTGTGATACAATTCCCCAATCACACTATCATCCAGGAGAATGAATTTCCATGGCCAATCTGGGAAGCCTCTGGAAAATTTCTCTGCTACTCCCAACAGAAAACAAAGAAGATCAGTGAGGAATCCTGGGAGTGCGGGGGCAATGGCTATTGTAGCGGCAGAGGATCAGTCGAGAAGAGAGAAACTAAGCATCATCTTATTTGTTGTTATTCAAATTTGAAATCTTACATAAGGATCGATCCAAGCTCAGTGTAATACTGAGGCAATCAATGAGTTCTGGGAGAGGGACTAGATTAGATTCCCTACAGTGTAGAAACAGGCCCTTCGGCCTAACAAGTCCAACCCTCTGAAGAGGAACCCACCCAGACCCATTTTCCTCTGACTGATGCATCTAACACTGTGGACAATTTAGAATGGCCAATTCATCTGATCTGCACATCTTTGGACTGTGGGAGGAAACCCACACAGACACGGGGAGAATGTGAAAACCCCACACAGACAGTCGCCTGAGGCGAGAATCGAACCTGTGACCCTAGTGCTGGGTGGCAGCAGTGCTAACCACTGAGCCACCATGGCATCATGGCTATATGGATGAAGATCTTTCTTCCTTTCAATTTTCGAAAATAAATTCCATGCTTTTCAAAAACAAAATTAACGGCCAGTTGCAGTAATCTCTTTGGTAACAAGAAATAGGACAGTGTTCTGTTGTTATAATAGCTTCATGCAACAGGACTCCTGATGGGTTAATTCAATGAGCTTCTCTGATTGGTGCTCATTCCAACACCAGCAGCATCCACATTGCTAAACGGTGTTGTTTATCTGTTGGAAATTAACTGGGAAAGCAAATGAATTGCGTTTCTGCTTGAGGGAGATATGTGATGTAGACTCTGCATTCAGATGATCTACTCTAATCCATTGTTCACTAATCCACAAAACAGCACCGTGTGTGGTGACACTGTCCATCGTACTCTTGTACCCTGTCCTTCAGTACACATGGCAATTACAACTACATCTAAATCTAAAAGATCTAATCATGGTCCTTGGTAATTCCCATCCTAACCAGTCACCACCCTGGCTTGGACCTATACTCCTGTTCCCCGTGTGTCTCTCCCTGACAGCACTGTGACGCAACGTTGACCACAGAGTGTCACGAATGCAGTTTCTCCAGGACAATTAAGAAAGGTCAGCAGATGTTGGCTTCCAAAATGTTGACAATATCCTTCAACAACATAATAAAACACAAGCAATGCCTGCATCCAATGGCACCTTGACTCAATCAGTCAAGATTCTCACTGTCGTCTTCCTCAGTTGTTCTCAAGGCTGCCCAATACTGAGATTCTCTGAACATCGATCCCACCACCTTCTTTCTCACCGTCAAAGATCAGAAGGGGGAAGGACAGATTGTTGCGATGATGAGGAATGTCAGCCCTGTAATCTTCAGAGTGATCTCTGTGGAAGGACTTTGGAGGAACTGAGCAAGTTTGAATCCACCTTAACTTTCATGGGACAGAACCTTGGACTGGAGTTTGAATTATCCACATCACAATGTCAGTCGCTACCAAGCTGTTAGATATTTTAAAACATTCTCTCTCAGCTTTCATTCCCCAGCTCCTTCTCAGGACTCTTTCAAACTTGCGTTCTTCTCACATATTTCTCCATTTCCCTTCTGTAAACTATTATGAATTCATTTCATCGTTCTGTTACTGCTTGGACATTCCAAGTCCTCAAAACATGTTCCTTTGACAGACAGCTAATGAAACCTTTCAGCTAGTGCTGATGATTGATAGGCGAGGGCCCGAATGTTACTTCAGGCGACTGTGAAAAGAAGCCGACTCTTTAATTTAATCTGGTATTTCAGAGGCACAGTCAAAAGCTGGAAGAAGATTAAAAAGTGGAATCATTTTGTTCCCCTCCCCTGAAAGAATTGGCACTGCAACTTGTAGGCACTTAATGTAAACATCTGATGGAATGGAAGATTCCAAGGTTCTTTCTCGAGGTGGGTGTGGCCAAACAAATTGTCCTTTTCGAGGGCGGGAGTTGTATTCGTTTATTTATTTTCATTTCAGGAGTTTTAAAACCAAGGTGTTGCAAAACCTTTCAAAACAAGTTCCTGGAACTCCTTGGAGGTGTGTGTACATTGCTGACTTGGACCTGAGATAGGAAGCACTGCATTGGGGGTGGGGGTGGTGGTTGTGTAGAATCAGATTTGGCTGTCACACATAGCTGATTGGTTTGTGCAGTTGTGACTAGTTGTAGGTATGACAGGTCATCAATCTGACGGCATGGTGCTTGGTGGTTAGCACTGCTGCCTCACAGTGCCAAGGACCCAGGTTCGATTCCAGCCTCAGGCCATTGTCTGCGTGCAGGTTATGCATTCTCCCTGTATCTGTGTGGGTTTCCTCTTGTAGTTTAAGGTGGATTGACCATGCTAAATTGTCCATCGGGTCCAGGGATGTGTAAGTTAAGTGCAGGAGTCAGGGGTAAATGTAGAGTAATAGGGAATGGGTCTGGATGGAATACTCTTCAAAGGGTCGGTGTGGGCTTGTTTGGCCAAAAGACCTGTTTCCACACTGTAGGGATCCTGTGATGATGAAGGACTCATTCTTGAGCACATGGCCAGCTTTCGTATGTGAGTATACCTGTGGCTGACAGTTTTCCAGACAGGTTTTGTCTCTGTATCTCTCTGTAGCAATCAACATTTCAAGCATAAGGCCTTCATCAGGAATTCCAAAATGCTAACTCTCCTGCTCCTTGGATTCTGCCTGACCTGCTGTGCTTTTCCAGCACCACACTTTTTGACTCTGATCTCCAGCATCTGCAGTCCTCAAAAGGGAGGAACAAAGGAAAGGCAAAACATTTGGAGAACAGAATATTGAGGGAACTGCAATGTCTTTCATTCCCACTGCACTAAACCACTTCCCATTCACAGAATTGTAGTCACTGACAACTGAGTAAACGTCATCATGTTTTAATCGATCGCCATTGAATACTAAACCAAACAAAATTTTCAGTATTGATTAATCCTCAAAGACTTCAGAAGTCTGAGTGCACTAACTGCAGCTATACCACTGGAAAAAGAGGCACTGTGCAGGTATTGAATAATTGCAATGTGAGTTAACATCGTTGAGAGAAATGTTTTTTCACAATATGATGGATTTAATGGAGCAGTGATAAAATGGACTATGAGATGAACATTTACAAGATGGCTATTTATATCTGGACATTGCTGTATCTCTGACCCAGAACTTCAATCTCGTGCAGCACTGGTTGTGTTTGTCTGTCAAGATTCAAACTGTTAACGTTTCTAATATATTCCACCTTTTATAAAAGTGACATCACCTGAATTATTGCGTTCCTTTCTCTGTGATATTTTTTGTTCACTCTGACAGACGGATCTGCCTTTATCAGGTGAACTAAACCCCAATGTCTCATTGATTATGCGTGTTGTCATCACACAATGCAGAAGTACTTCTTACCTGGTGAAGCCTGATCTCTCTGTCTCACTGCAAACACAGGAAGGTTAATCTTCTCACCAACAAGGACAACTATTGCTGTCTGTGACTTTTGATAACATTTCCTCATTCAGTGACAAGGCCATCACAGCGTCGAAGGTCATCACAGTGTCTACGGTCATCACAATGTCTGAGGCCATCAAGGTGTCCAAGGTCATCATGGTGGCTATGGTCATCACAGTGTCTACGGTCATCACAATGTCTAAGGCCATCACAATGTCTAAGGCCATCATAGTGGCTAAAGTCATCACTTTGGCTATGATCATCACAGTGTCTATGGTCATTACAATGGCTAAGGCCATCAAAGTGGCTATGGTCATCACAGTGTCTAAGGTCATCACAGTGGCTATGGTCATCACAGTGTCTAAGGTATTCACAGTATCTAAGGTCATTAAAGTGTCTAAGACCATCACAAAGTCTAAGGCTATCACAGTGGCTATGGTCATCATAGTGTCTAAGACCATCACAAAGTCTAAGGCCATCACAGTGGCTATGGTCATCATAGTGTCTAAGGTCATTACAGTGTCTAAGGCCATCAAAGTGGCTATGGTCATCACAGTGTGTATAGTCATTACAATGGCTAAGGCCATCACAGTGGATATGGCCATCACAAAGTCTAATGTCATAAGTGTCTAATGTCAGCAACGTATTCAAGGCCATCACAGTGTCTAATGTCATCACAGTGGCTAAGGTATTCACAGTGTCTAAGGTCATTACAATGTCTAAGACCATCGCAGTGTCTAAGGCCATCAAAGTGGCTATGGTCATCACTGGGTTTAAGGCCATCACAAAGTCTAAGGCCATCACAGTGGCTATGGTCATCACAGTGTCTAAGGCCAACAAAGTGGCTATGGTCATCACAGTGTCTATGGCCATCACAACGTCTAAGGACATCACAGTGTCTAAGGCCATCACAGTGTCTAAGGCCATCACTTTGTCTACGGCCATCACAATATCCAAGGGCATCACCGTGTCTAAGGCCATGACAGTGGCTATAGTCATCACAGTGTCTAAGGACATCACAGTGTCTAGGGCCATCAAAATAGCAATAGTCATCACTGGATCTAAGGCCATCACAAAGTCTAAGGCCATGACAGTAGTTATGGTCATCACTGTGTCTAAGGTCATCACAGTGTCTAAGGACATCACAGTGTCTAAGGTCATCACAGTGTCTAAGGTCATCACAGTGTCTAAGGACATCACAGTGTCTAAGGTCATTACAGTGTCTAAGGACATCACTGTGTCTAAGGTCATCACAGTGTCTAAGGTCATTACAGTGTCTAAGGACATCACAGTGCCTAAGGTCATCACAGTGGCTAAGGTCATCACAGTGTCTAAGGACATCACAGTGGCTATGGTCATCACAGTGTCTAAGGTCATCACAATGTCTAAGGCCATCAAAGTGCCTATGGTCATCACAGTGTCTAAGGTCATCACAGTGTCTAAGGCCATCACAGTGGCTATGGTCATCACAGTGTCTAAGGTCATCACAATGTCTAAGGCCATCACAGTGGCTATGGTCATCATAGTGTCTAAGGTCATTACAGTGTCTAAGGCCATCAAAGTGGCTATGGTCATCACAGTGTCTAAGGTCATCACTGTGTCTAAGGTCATCACAGTGTCTAAGGCCATCACAGTGGCTATGGTCATCACAGTGTCTAAGGACATCACAGTATCTAAGGACATCACAGTGTCTAAGGCCATCAAAGTGCCTATGGTCATCACTGTGTCTAAGGTCATCACAGTGTCTAAGGACATCACAGTATCTAAGGCCATCAAAGTGCCTATGGTCATCACTGTGTCTAAGGTCATCACAGTGTCTAAGGACATCACAGTGTCTAAGGTCATCACAGTGTCTAAGGTCATCACAATGTCTAAGGCCATCAAAGTGCCTATGGTCATCTCAGTGTCTAAGGTCATCACTGTGTCTAAGGTCATCACAGTGGCTATGGTCATCACAGTGCCTAAGGTCATCACAGCGTCTAAGGCCATCACAGTGTCTAAGGCCATCACAGAGTCTAAGGCCATCACAGTGTCTAAGGCCATCACAGCGTCTAAGGCCATCACAGAGTCTAAGGCCATCACAGTGTCTAAGGCCATCACAGTGTCTAAGGTCATCACAGCGTCTAAGGCCATCACAGTGTCTAAGGCCATCACAGCGTCTAAGGCCATCACAGTGACCATTTGCTGCCATTGAGACAAGACGATTTGAGGGGGAGACATTTCCTTGGAACTGATTTTCTGAGGGATTACTCATCTTTTCCTAATGATAACCCCCCTCCCCGAAAGGAAACTAGCAGCAGTAAGTCAGAGTTTTTAACATGTTCCATTTTGTTTAGTCGCTAGGGCCTATGTGAAAATTGCCATAAATCCTCACAGAACATCTTGTAAAGAATTGTTCTGTTTGGAGTTAGTGGTGTTTTACCTGTTAATGCAGGTAGACTGAGAACTCATTACAATGAAAAGTGAATAGTTCATGAACCTGTGATCAGTCAGCTGTGTGACAGCCCATCCTGATTTCAAACAAATTCAGAACTTGGTTACTTAAACACCCAGTGGAGGTGTAAACTATTCAGGGTCAATCTTCAAGTTGAAACTCCTATGTGATTGTGTCTGCTCCTACCGGTTTCTGTCTAACTGTAGCCAGTCCCTGCGCCAACTCGCTAACAAGGTGATTATAATTAAGCCAGGAAAACAGTCTTCAAATAGTCAAATTTTCTCCTGCTTGTTCTCTTGAGCAGATAAATGGAGTCTCATCAGAATGTCAAACTCTCTGACAATACCCAATTATTGCAGCACTGATCCTCTGATGGTGCGGCACTCCGTCAACACTGACCATCAACAGTGCAGCACTCCCTCAGCACCAACCCACCGACAGTGTGGCACTCCCTCAGCACTGACCCTCTGACAGTGTGGCACTCCCTCAGTACTGACCATCAACCGTGCGGCACTCCCTCAACACTGACCCTCTGACAGTGCGGCACTCCCTCAGCACTGACCCACCGACAGTGCGGCACTCCCTCAGTACTGACCGTCAACCGTGCAGCACTCCCTCAGCACTGACCCTCTGACAGTGCAGCACTCCCTCAGCACTGACCCACCGACAGTGCGGCACTCCCTCAGCACTGACCCTCTGACAGTGCGGCACTCCCTCAGCACTGACCTTCTGACAGTGCGGCACTCCCTCAACGCTGAGCCTCCGACAGTGCGGCACTCCCTCAGCACTGACTCTCTGACAGTGCGGCACTCCCTCAGCACTGACCCACCGACAGTGCGGCACTCCCTCAACACTGACCGTCAACAGTGCAGCACTCCCTCAGCACTGACCCTGTGACAGTGCAGCACTCCCTCAGCATTGACCTTCCGACAGTGTGGCACTCTCTCAGCACCGACCCTCCAACAGTGCAGCACTCCCTCAGAATTGGTCCTCCGACAGTGCGGCACTCCCTCAGCACTGACCCTCCGACAGTGCGGCACTCCCTCAGCACTGACCCACCGACAGTGTGGCACTCCCTCAGTACTGACCGTCAATCGTGCAGCACTCCCTCAGCACCGACCCTCTGACAGTGCAGCACTCCCTCAGCACTGACCCACCGACAGTGCAGCACTCCCTCAGCATTGAACCTCTGACAGTGCGGCACTCGCTCAGCACTGACCCTCTGACAGTGCGGCACTACCTCAACACTGACCCTCCGACAGTGCAGCACTCCCTCAGCACTGACCGTCAACCGTGAGGCACTCCCTCAGGACTGACCATCAACAGTGCAGCACTCCATCAGCACTGACCCTCTGACAGTGCAGCACTCCCTCAGCATTGACCTTCCGACAGTGTGGCACTCCCTCAGCACCGGCCCTCCAACAGTGCAGCACTCCCTCAGGATTGACCCTCCGACAGTGCAGCACTCCCTCAGCACTGACCCTCCGACAGTGCAGCACTCCCTCAGCACTGACCCTCTGACAGCGCAGCACTCCCTCAGCACTGACCCTCTAACAGTGTGGCACTCCCTCAGCACTGACCCTCTGACAGTGCGGCACTCCCTCAACACTGACTGTCAACAGTGCAGCACTCCCTCAGCACTGATCCACCGACAGTGCAGCACTCCCTCAGCACTGACCCTCTCACAGTGCAGCACTCCATCAGCACTGACCCTCTGACAGTGCAGCACTCCCTCAGCATTGACCTTCCGACAGTGTGGCACTCCCTCAGCACCGGCCCTCCAACAGTGCAGCACTCCCTCAGGATTGACCCTCCGACAGTGCAGCACTCCCTCAGCACCGGCCCTCCAACAGTGCAGCACTCCCTCAGGAGTGACCCTCCGACAGTGCAGCACTCCCTCAGCACTGACCCTCCGACAGTGCAGCACTCCCTCAGCACTGACCCTCTGACAGCGCAGCACTCCCTCAGCACTGACCCTCTAACAGTGTGGCACTCCCTCAGCACTGACCCTCTGACAGTGCAGCACTCCCTCAACACTGACTGTCAACAGTGCAGCGCTCCCTCAGCACTGATCCACCGACAGTGCAGCACTCCCTCAGCACTGACCCTCTCACAGTGCAGCACTCCCTCAGCACTGACCCTCTGGCAGTGCAGCACTCCCTCAGCACTGACCCACCGACAGTGTGGCACTCCCTCAGCACTGACCCTCTGACAGTGCAGCACTCCCTCAGCACTGACCCTCCGACACTGCGCATTCCCTCAACACTGACCCTCTCACAGGGCAGCACTCCCTCAGCACTGACCCTCTGGCAGTGCAGCACTCCCTCAGCACTGACCCTCCAACAGTGTGGCACTCCCTCAACACTGACCCTCCAACAGTGCAGCACTCTCTCTGTACTGAGTCCCCAACAGTGCAGCAGCCCATTTGGTCTGGCCAATGACATTTATTTCCGTTGCAGGATTAGGTTCAAGTCTGGCCAGCAATATAATGTCAGTAACCTCCTCCATGTCAGATTAGAGAGTAATTTCTTTGCATGAAATGCTGGATTGTTCTGTGCATACAAATCCACGTTGAGAGGCTGCTATTGGATATTAAAGTGTGTGGATCAAGACCACAGCCAGGGAACAGAAAGGCAGAATGAAGGGAAGTGTACAGGATCGAGGGGTTTAGGGAATCAGAGATTATGGAAGAGGATAAGCTGGTGGATTCCGAGAGAGGGGAAGGGTTAAACTCCTGCTGTTCATGACCACAAACCATGCTGCAAAGAGACTTACCGAATGGATCAAGCTCTTGGTAACTATCTTGCCAGCTTGGTTTCCTGAGTTTGATTGCTTATGCCACTCCTGGTTATGCCAGAAGACTGGGGTCAGGTTTGAGACTTTAAACATTCCACCCATTGTTTTGGTTAAAATTGCCCCCGGACTCTACCAGGTCAGGCTGAACAGGATGGTGGGAATGTCAGAAAAAATCATTGTCAAGGCAAGAAGCCTGTTTCACTCCAACAGTACATTAAGCTGTGTTCTAAAAATAGTTTCACATCCTAAACTGTGAAAGGCAAGTTGAAATAATATGACAGGCTGCTGTATTTATTTACTTATGTTCCTGTTTGCAACATTATTTTAAATTTCCACAAATAAATAAATTACCACTGAGATTTCAATGTATTTTATTGCAAAGTCTTTTACTGAACCGATGGGCCCGTGTTAGCGAGTGTTTGTCAAAGATTTCCCGAGAGAGGTCTACAACATGGATAGGGTGGACAGTCAGGGGGGCTTTCCCACGGTGGAAAGGTCACTTACAAGATGGTGCAGGTTCAAGGTGAGAGGGGGAAAGTAGAAAGGAGAAGTGCAGGTGAAATTGTCCACTGGAATGCACTGCCAGTGGGGGTGGTGGAAGCAAGTAGGTTAGCAAGGTTTAAGGTATATTTTGATAGACACATGAACAGGAGGCGCATAGAGGGATAGAAACTCTGCTTGGGCAATGAGTAGGAGGTCTAAATAAGCAAGAGGAATCAGCGCAGGCTGGGTGGGCTGATGGGCCTGTTCCTGTGCTGTATTGTACTAAATCAGAGGAGCAGGGTCACAGAACGGGGAAGTGGGTCTGTGCGCTATGATGGGGAATAGGGAGAGGGGGTACATTTGAAAAGATGAGTTACAGAACGATGTGATTCTGAGGTATCTGAACAATGTTTTCCTCTAACACACAGTAACAAAAGCAAATCCATGGCTGTAATCCACAGCTGGAGGGTGGATCAACACCATGGACAGTGCTCTCGGTTCAGGCTTCATGCAGGTGATGAGGATCAGTGGTATTGGGTCCAAATGCTGCCTATTGCTGGAATACGCCAGGCAGTCAGCTTAACCATGAAGGTAGCTTTGAATGTATGAGGTTAGGGAAGGGTTACTGGAACCAAGCAGCCAGTAAAGGATGAACAGCAGACACAAACACAGGCAGGCCCAGAGAATAGCTCAATATACTGAGCCATCAACCTTGATTGGACAGTAGGACTTTGAGGCACTGGACGTGAACAACACTGAAGCCTCTCCTGGGAACAAGGAAGTTCTTGTCCTGAGGGATGGCAACAAGGCATTCAGTATAAAAGTTGACAAGTCATACTGTGACTGTATAAGACTTTGGTCAAAACACATTTGGAGTACTCTGCACAGTTATCACCCATACTATAGGTCAGGTATGGAGGCTTTGAGAGGGTGCAGAAGAGGTTTACTAGGAAGTTGCCTGGAGTGGAATGTATTCACCATAAGGAGTGTAGAGAATAATGAGGGGCATGGGTAGGGTGGCTAGTCAGAGTGTCTCTCCAGGGTGGAAGTGGCAAATACTAAGGGCACAGACTTAAGGTGAGAGGGCGAAAGTTTGAGGGAAATATGGGGGGAGTTATTTACACAGAGGGTGGTACGTGCGGGAATGCACTGCCACTAGAGGTGGTGGAAGCAAAAATAATAGCAACATCTAAGAGGTATTTAGACAGACACATGACAGGCAGAGAATAGGCAGGCCTGTGAGATTAGTTTAGAATGCCATCATGGTCAGCACAAGCATAGTGGGCTGAAGGGCCTGTTCCTGGGCTGTACTGTTCAATGTTCTAAGATGCTATCCCAACTGATAAATGCTGGAAAAGGTTAGCTGAACAGAACCTGGCTCAGTGCTGCAGGAGATGAATTCAGTGTCTGTACCATTCATTGCTTCAGGTGGTTAGGAGTGTGAGTTAACCTTGTAAGATTGCCACAAAACAAGATTATCATACATCATGTTGGATTCCAGAATCTCCATCAGTTGCCTCATGCATGATTAATGCCTGTTACTTCATTGCAACTACCAATGTAACACTCTTGGCATCACAGTGATACTGCCCTCTCTACAATTGCCAGGGTTCACACTAACAACATGAACAGAGTTGGACCACTCAATAAGGATGCTCACCTGCCATTACACCCAGCAGAGTGAACCCATCTGACAGCATTTCACCAAAGGGACACGGATACAAACACAAGGTATGGCTTCAGGATGAACACCTCACAGATATCTTAGGCACATGCGTCTTGTAAAGCTCACTAGATTTGCATTAATCCTAACTCCTTGATGAAACTGAACCATCTTTCAAACAGCACCCTTTAACACCTGACATTCTCCACAAAACATCCTTCTTCCGAGTAACATGTGCAAACAATCTCAGTTCGAGAGATTGCCACCTCTATCTGTAAATGTTATTGTAAACACGATGCTCATGTACTCATCCTAATGCTTCTGTCTTTCTGTAGCAGAGTATTATTTACAACAAAAATGGTGGTGGGAATGAGGAGTAACAGCTGGGGGTGGGGGCTGGCACTGGTGGAGTTTGAGGTAAGACTCCTCACCTCCTTTAAGAAGGCACTAAGCGGCAGGAAGGGACTCGAGGTGCTGAAGGAGAGGGTCGGAAATCACGGAACCCTTCTAAATCTGTGGACTGAAATGAGAAAGACCTGTGTTTTGTTGTTTTTTGGTTTTTAAAAATAATTTAAAAACACCCATGTGACTCGTGAAACATTAACAATGAAAGCCCGAGGAGGGTAATGCTTATGTCAAAGCATAACGGAGGGATAGGGAGAGAAGTAAGGGACTAAATCAAAATAGAATTGAGGGTAAAAATAAAGCAGTCTATCCCGGCAATACCCATCTCTCCCTAGAGGCATTCAGAGCACTGGTGGACACTGCATGCTCCCTCTCCAAGGACACCCGGACTCGAGTGTAACTGCGGAAGAGGGGTAGGCAGTCTGCAGAGATGATGCCCTCCACATCCCACTGCCTGGACCTGTTTATAGGCAGCACAGACTGGCCAGGCCCAGGAACAGATCCACCAGGAGATCCTCTGACCTGCTCCCTCTGCATTGGGCCCCCAAAGATCAGGAGCATGGGGCTGAAGTGCAACCAAAAACCTAACAGAAGGTGTTTCAATTAACTAAAACAGGAAAGAATATTTTTAAAAGAGATGCATTAATAACTGTGTGAACAAACATTAATTGGAGCTGGAGACAATTTGGTGCCAAGGTGTGTAGAGATGCAGCTTTGATTGACACTAGGAAGTTGATTGGTTGATGGACCAGTGAGCAGTTACGAGTGGCAGGGATATTTTTGGCTGCCAATGACTATATTATTGGCTGTCTGGGAAAAGAACAGTTTAGGACCAGGAACGAGTTATAGAAAGAGAGAGACTGACAGAGAGAGAAGTGTTCAGTTCTTTCCCAGCTTGAGAGCAGTCCCTCTGTTCTCTGCAGTCAAAACTCACTGTGAACCTGAAAATGAACAGTGTATCTTTCCTGCAACCATTGTTGTATGCTGTGACTTTTAATTGATAAGTCAGAGATATGTTATGCATCAACTGGCCACCTTATTAATAAAAAGATTTCAGTTTAGATTAATAGTGTTATATGCTGATGTTTACTTGTCACTAGAGACTAATTAGAGTCATAGAGTCCTACAGCACAGAAACACGCCCTTTGACCCCAAACTGGTCCATTGCTGAGTGTGTGTAAAAAAGTGTGTGTGAGTGTGTCTGAGTGAGCGAATGTGTGTGTGAGAGTGAGTGTGTCTAAGTGAGTAGGTAAAAACAGGGTAAAAACAATGACTGCAGATGCTGGAAACCAGATTCTGGATCAGTGGTGCTGGAAGAGCACAGCAGTTCAGGCAGCATCCAACGAGCAGCGAAATCGACATTTCAGGCAAAAGCCCTTCATCAGGAATAAAGGCAGTGAGCTGGAAGCATGGAGAGATAAGCGAGAGGAGGGTGGGGTGGGGAGAGAGTAGCATAGAATACAATGGGTGAGTGGGGGAGGAGATGAAGGTGATAGGTCAGGGAGGAGAGGGTGGAGTGGATAGGTGGAAAAGGAGCTAGGCAGGTAGGACAAGTCCGGACAAGTCATGGGGACAGTGCTGAGCTGGAAGTTTGAAACTAGGATGAGGTGGGGGAAGGGGAAATGAGGAAGCTGTTGAAGTCCACATTGATGCCCTGGGGTTGAAGTGTTCCGAGGCGGATGATGAGGCGTTCTTCCTCCAGGCGTCTGGTGGTGAGGGAGCGGCGGTGAAGGAGGCCCAGGACCTCCATGTCCTCGGCAGAGTGGGAGGGGGAGTTGAAATGTTGGGCCATGGGGCGGTGTGGTTGATTGGTGCGGGTATCTCGGAGATGTTCCCTAAAGTGCTCTGCTAGGAGGCGCCCAGTCTCCCCAATGTAGAGGAGACTGCATCGGGAGCAATGAATACAATAAATGATATTAGTGGATGTGCAGGTAAAACTTTGATGGGTGTCTAAGTGAGTAAGTGAGTGTGTGTCTGAGTGAGTGTGTGTGTGAGTCTCTGTATGTATGTGTGTGTGAGTCTGTGTGTGTGTGTGTGTGTGTTTGTGTGTGTGTGTGTGAGTGAGTGAGTGTGTGTGTGAGTGAGTGTGTGGGTGAGTGAGTGTGTGTGAGTGTGTGTGTGTGTGTGTGTGGGTGAGTGAGTGTGTGGGTGAGTGAGTGTGTGTGAGTGTGTGTGTGTGTGTGTGTGTGAGTGAGTGTGTGTGTGTGTGAGTCTCTGTGGGTGAGTGTGTGTGAGAGTGAGTGTGTGTGAGTGTGCATGACTGTGTCAGTCAGTATGATTCTAAGTGAGTGTGAGTTTGAGTGTGAATATGAGACCGACTTCTACACGGTTGTCCCAGCATCCAATGTTTATTCCAAATGTGGGATTTTTTACAGGGAGCGGAGTCAGGCTTGTACACAGATTAAAGAGTGGAGCAGCTCAGTATTCCCTGAAGAATCCAGAACTGTCCATATTTATAATAATTGGGACATGATGGTTTCGATCAGAAAATATATTATTGCATCTTGATGAAATGCATTGAGGCATTTCTTGATTTCAGAACCACTTCATAAATGCATCATTTGTCCTATTTAAAAACATTCTAATAAAAATACAAAACATGTCATCACGTTTCTCTATAAAACAATGAATAGTAATTACCTTTGAGTCTTTATGCTGTCAGTAATTTTGAGTCACCAGGCAGGGTGAGGTTTGGAAACAGGAAACTACCTTGTGCCAAGAATGGCCAAGACTGAGTGACCAATCTGACAGTGACAAATATTTTGGCACCTCCCTGTCCAGTAGCTGTGTCTATCCCATCGAATGCCACTTCCCAACCCAGACAATTGGCTGTGGGATGGTCCATCAATTCAGGGCCCTATGAGGAGGGGCAGAGTTTCTGGAGGCTAGAGATAGTGATGAGAAGCAAGGGCACATCTAGGGTGGCATGGTGGCTCAGTGGTTAGCACTGCTGCCTCACAGCACCAGGAACCTGAGTTTGATTCCAGCCTCGGGTGACTGTTCTATGTGGAGTTTGCACATTCTCCCTGTATCTGTGTGGGTTTCTTCCCACAGTCCAAAGATGTGCAGTGTAGGGTGGGTGGGTTATGCTAAATTGTCCCACAGTGTCCAGGAATGTGCAGACTGGGTGAAATAGCCATGGGAAATACAGGGGTCAGGTAGGAGGATGATGATGTTTCTGGGGGGTCAGTTTGGATGGGATAGGCTGAAAGGCCTGCTTCCACACTCTTGGGAATCTTTGACCCTATTGTGTATGAAAATGCAGCTCATTGTGTTTGCTGGGTAAACTGATGTTTACTGAAACTTTAGGATACTCAGTGTTTCAACAGAACATTGGAACAGCCTCCCTGTCAGTCATGACCTTTCACTGAAATGGCTGGATCAGGGAATCCCATTTAATGAAAGAAAATAAGAAGTGATTTAGTTAAAAAGACTTTTATTCCTGTTTCCTTACCAGTTTGCTGTAATTGAACTGAAGTGAACTTGCAGCTCATGGTTTCTTTAGTCACCTGTAGTGGAGGTGACAGATCACCGATAAATGCCACTGCATGTAATGTAGAAACCAATATTAGATACTTGTTTTTTGTTTGAACTCATGATGTGGCCACCACACAGCCCGACACAAATTAAATCCAGTACAAGTCGTTTTAATCAGAAGACCTATCCAATTAGGAACTCCATTAGAAATATATGGATTTTCTGGGTGGATCTTCTCTAAGTCTCAAGTGTTTGTTTCCTTTTCTATTTTCTTTGAATTTAAACACGATAAAAGGCAAATGAGGAATTGGAACCTCCAAACTGCTGATGTGTCCTATCTATCTGGTCTCGAGGGTGATGGAAGGGTCTTCCCAAAATCACTAGAAAATGGGATAATTAAAGAGAAACTTTCACCAAACAAAATCAGCTACTGCTTATCGATTATCCCTGCCAGCAATGACTCAGTTAAGTAGCGTAAGGAGTGTATTGCTGCACCCATGCCCCAGCTGCCCCTTCCCACCACCACCTTTTACCCCAAGTGTAGCAGAATCTGCAGAAGTGCATCAGACTGTACAGATCCGTAAGGACTAACCCTGAGAGTGGAAGAGAGTCATTCTCATCGATGAGGGACTGCCAATGATGATGAAAGTAGTGCCTTGGAATTGGAGGATTGTGATTTCATGTCACTTCTCAGACTGACTTAAGCAGTCCATTATTCAAATGCAACAACATCTGGACAATGTCCAGGTTTGGCCTCAGAGATTGACAACCATCTCCAGCAAGACAGAATCTAACCCGAGACTTTCAATGGTGTTGCTATCACTGAATCACTCACTATCAACATTCCGGGGACTACTATTGACCAGAAACTAAAGTGAACTAGCCGTATAAATGCAATGGCTATGAGAGCAGGTCAGAGGCTAGGAATCCTGAACTCAGTAACTCATCTCGTCACTCCCAGAGTCTGTCCACCATCTGCAAGGCACAAGTCAGGAGTGTGATGGAATACTCCTCACTTGCCTGGATGGGAGCAGCTCCAACATCACTCAAGAAGCTCAACACCATCCAGGACAAAGTAGAGACTTGTTTGACACCTGTCCTCCACTGTCAAAAGTTCACAGTCTCCATCATCACGTACTGTCCACAAGATACACTGCAGAAATTCACCATGACCCATTCAACAGCACCTTCCAAACCCATAGCCACTTCCATCTACAATAACAAGGGCAGCAGACACATGAGAACACCAGCCCCTGCAAGTTCCCCTCCAAGCCCCTCACCGTCCTGACTTGGAAATAGATCACCGTTTCTTCAGTGTCACTGGGTCAGAATCCTGGAATTCCTGGGTCTTGATGAGTGTAGGCTGTGAGGGATGTTTTTTGTTCATTCATGGGATGAGGGAGTTGTTGGCCAGGCCAATATTTATTGCTTATCCCTAACTGCCCTGAGAATCCGCACATTGCTGTGGGTCTAGAGTCATGGGTGTAAGTTTGCTCGCTAAGCTGAAAGGTTCATTTCCAGACGTTTCATTATCTTACTAGGTAACATCTTCAGTGGATCTCACATGAAGCAATGCTTAAAATTCCTGCTTTCTATTTATATGTATGGATTTCATTGGGTTGGTGATGTCATTTCCTGTGGTGATGTTATTTCCTGTGGTGAAGTCAGTTCCTTTTCCATTTCTCAGGGGGTGGTAGATGGGGTCTAACTTGATGCGTTTGTTGATAGAGTTCCGGTTGGAATGCCATCTTTCTAGGAATTCTTGTGTGTGTCTTCGTTTGGCTTGTCCTAGGATGGATGTATTGTCCCAGTCAAAATGGCGTCCTTCCTCATCTGTATGTGAGGATACTAGTGAGAGAGAGTCATGACTTTTTGTGGCTAGTTGGCATTGTGGCTAGTTTTCTGCCTGTTTGTCCAATGTAGTGTTTGTTACAGTCCTTGCAAGGTATATTGTAAATGACATTAGTTTTGCTCATTGTCTGTATAGGGTCTTTCAAGTAGACTAGCTGCTGTGTCTGGAGTCACATGTAGTCCCGACTAGGTAAGGATGGCAGCTTCCTTCCCTAAAGGGTTTCCTGCCAGCCAGTAATGGATTCATGACCATCATTAAACGCTTAATTCCAGATTTGTATTGAATTCAAATCCCATAATCTGCTGTGGCAGGATTTGAACCTGGGTCCCCAGAACATACCAGGGTCTCTGGGTTAAAATTCCAGTGATAATAGCACCAGGCCAGTGCCTCCCTGATCTGACCTACAGCTGTTCATGTGTCCCATACCTACAGTGATCGTTGCGCATGTTAACTGAGGTCAGACCCATTCATACATCTCAGCGTGAGTGCATGGCCCAGGCATACAGAGAAATGAACAATTGGCTGAAGCTTAGGGAAATCTGCAGAACTGGGAGCAGGAGTAGGTCGTCTGGCTCCTCTAGCCTGCTCCATCATTCAATAAGACCATGGCTGATCTTCATTGTGGATTCAGCTCCACTGACCCAACTACTCACTATACCCCTTATTTCCTTTACTGTTCAACCATCTCCATATCTTTACCTTAAAAACATTTAATGAGGTTGCCTCAGCTGCTTCACTGCTCAGGGAATTTCACAGATCCCCAACCCTTTGGGTGAAGAAGTTCCTCCTCAACTCAGTCTGAGGTGTTCCTCCTTATTTTGAGGTTATGCCCTCGAGTTCTAGTTTCACCTGCCAGTTGAAAGAGCCTCCCTGTTTCTATCTTATCTGTTTCCTTCATCACTTTATAAGTTTCTATAAGATCCTCCCTAATTCTTCTAAATCCCAATGAGTATAGTCCCAGTTTACTCAATCTCTCCTCATGAGCCAACCCCTCAACTCCGGAACCAACCCAGTGACCCTCCTCTGCACCCCCTCCAGTGCCAGTACATCCTTTCTCAAGTAAGGAGACCAACACTGTACACTTTTGAGCTGTGTATCCAACCAACTCTTAAATGGAATGAGGGTTAATGCCCCATTTTGAAATAGTTGAGATATACGCTCAAGGTGAAGTGCTCAGTCCCTCGCTGTGAATAACTAACTCTCAGTTAAACCTCAATTTTTGCAAAGGCCTGTTCCGCGTGCCTCAACCTTAATTCACCTCATCACAACATGCATCCTATTAGCCTCAAAGTCTCAGACAATCATCACTGACTTGAACCTCCTGGTGAGATGGGAGGAAGAGGCCATTGTGGCTTTGAGATATGTTTTTCTCTCTTGAATTCAAAGGAAAGGGAAAAAGAAAACAGCAGGGAGTGATGAACGATCAGTTTGAGAAATACATTGTGTAAAGATTCTGATGTACTGAGTAATGCCAGTATACTCAACAGAACACTGAAAATAACAGACTATACAGGTGCTATTTTATTCATGAAAAGCCCTTCATAACTCATGTGTCAAAGAGACAGCTAATGTCAGTGAGATTGTATTGATTTGGTTAAAAATACTCTGTGCACTCACTCCGAATGAAATATTGAATTATTGATCTGACTTTGCAAAGCTTCCCACTGCTGCTGCTGGGGCAGGTTGTATCTCGGATTTAGTGGAAACCTTTGCACGGCAAATACACAAGCCCCAACGTAACTCGGGAGTAAACCCACCAACTGGGGGCTGACATTATTGCTGCATGTTTGTGGAATAAAGCTGAAAGTTCATAATTCCTTTGCACATATGGCAGAGAGGAGATTCACACTCTTTTATTGCCTTTGGTTAATGTGGAACTGATTCCCTGATCTTTCTGAAGAGGAGTCAGGAGTCAGTATGATAAAAAAGAATCCCTCTCTGCTGCACTGAAGTTGGGAAACTCTCTGACTGTTCGAGTACAAAGGGAAAGGCTCTGGGTTCACCTTTGGTAAAAAGCAAGAAACATGAAATGAAGGCACCAGAGACAAAACAATTCAGTTCATGCAAAGGAAAAAAATCCTCAGAATGAACTTTGTCGGGACATTCTGTAAAAATACAGTGCGGCTGTGGAAGCAAGGTAAGTATTGGAGGCATGGCAAAATCCCAGTATCGGAGCATCAGGATCAGTGCTGAGGGAGTGCCACACTGTCAGAGGGTCAGTGCTGAGAGAGTGCTGCACTGTCAGAGGGTCAGTGCTGAGGGAGTGCCACACTGTCGGAGGGTCAGTACTGAGGGAGTGCTGCACTGTCGGAGGGTCAGTGCTGAGGGAGTGCCACACTGTCGGAGGGTCAGTACTGAGAGAGTGCTGCACTGTCGGAGGGTCAGTGCTGAGGGAGTGCTGCACTGTCAGAGGGTCAGTGCTGAGGGAGTGCCACACTGTCGGAGGGTCAGTACTGAGGGAGTGCTGCACTGTCGGAGGGTCAGTGCTGAGGGAGTGCCACACTGTCGGAGGGTCAGTACTGAGAGAGTGCTGCACTGTCAGAGGGTCAGTGCTGAGAGAGTGCTGCACTGTCGGAGGGTCAGTGCTGAGAGAGTGCTGCACTGTCGGAGGGTCAGCGCTGAGGGAGTGCTGCACTGTCGGAGGGTCAGTGCTGAGAGAGTGCTGCACTGTCAGAGGGTCAGTGCTGAGAGAGTGCTGCACTGTCGGAGGGTCAGTGCTGAGAGAGTGCTGCACTGTCGGAGGGTCAGCGCTGAGGGAGTGCTGCACTGTCGGAGGGTCAGTGCTGAGAGAGTGCTGCACTGTCAGAGGGTCAGTGCTGAGGGAGTGCCGCACTGTCAGAGGGTCAGTGCTGAGAGAGTGCTGCACTGTCAGAGGGTCAGTGCTGAGAGAGTGCTGCACTGTCAGAGGGTCAGTGCTGAGAGAGTGCTGCACTGTCGGAGGGTCAGTACTGAGGGAGTGCTGCACTGTCGGAGGGTCAGTGCTGAGAGAGTGCTGCACTGTCGGAGGGTCAGCGCTGAGGGAGTGCTGCACTGTCGGAGGGTCAGTGCTGAGAGAGTGCTGCACTGTCGGAGGGTCAGTGCTGAGGGAGTGCTGCACTTGTCGGAGTGTCAGTGCTGAGGGAGTGCCACACTTTTGGAGGGTCAGTGCTAAGGGAGTGCTGCACTGTCGGAGAATCAGTGCTGACGGAGTGCTGTACTGTTGGAGGATCAGTGCTGAGGGAGTGCTGCACTGTCAGAGGGTCAGTGCTGAGGGAGTGCTGCACTGTTGGAGGGTCAGTGCTGAGGGAGTGCTGCACTATCGGAGGGTCTGTGCTGAGGGAGTGCCGCACTGTTGGAGGGTCAGTGCTGAGGGAGTGCCGCACGTTTGGAGGGTCAGTGCTAAGGGAGTGCTGCACTGCTGAGAGAGTGCCGCACTGTCAGAGGGTCAGTGCTGAGGGAGTGCTGCACTGTTGGAGGGTCAGTGCTGAGGGAATACTGCATTGTCAGACGGTCAGTGCTGAGAGAGCACCGCACTGTCGGAGGGTCAGTGCTGAGGGAGTGCCGCACAGTTGGAGGGTCAGTGCTGAGGGAGTGCCGCAGTTTCGGAGGGTCGGCGCTGAGGGAGTGCTGCACTATCGGAGGGTCAGTACTGAGGGAGTGCCACACTGTCAGAGGGTTAGTGCTGAGGGAGTGCCGCACTGTTGGAGGGTCAGTGCTGAGGGGGTGTTGCACTGTAGGAGGGTCAGTGCTGAGGGAGTGCCGCACTGTTGGAGGGTCAGTGCTGAGGGGGTGTTGCACTGTCGGAGGGTCATTGCTGAGGGAGTGCCGCACTGTTGCAGGGTCAATGCTGAGGGAACACTGCATTGTCAGTGGGTCAGTACAGAGGGATAGCTGTACTGTCGGATGGTCAGTACTGAGGGCGTGCTGCACCGTCAGAGGGTCAGTGCTTAGGGAGTTCCGCATCATTGGAGGGTCTGTGCTGAGGGAGTGCCGCACTGTCAAAGGGTCAGTGCTGAGGGAGTGCTGCATCGTTGGAGGGTCAGTGCTGAGGAAATGCCGCACTATCAGGGGGTCAGTACTGAGGGAGTGCTGCATTGTCGGAGGGTCAGTGTTGAGGGAGTACCGCACTGTCGGACGGTCAGTGCTGAAGGAGTGCCGCACTGTCAGAAGGTCAGTACTGAGGGAGTGCCGCACTGTCGGAGGGTCAGTGCTGAGGGAGTGCACACTGTCAGAGGGTCAGTGCTGAGGGAATACTGCATTGTCAGACGGTCAATACTGAGAGAGCACCGCACTGTCAGAGGGTCAGTGCTGAGGAAGTGCAGCACTGTTGGAAGGTCAGTACTGAGGAAGTGCCGCACTGTCAGAGAGTCAGAGCTGAAGGAGAGGTGTTCTGTCCAATGGTGACTACTGAGGGAGTATTGATTTATCTCAACCATAATCTGATCAGCAAGATCCCACTCCCACACTGTAATTGATTGGCAGGAATGGAAGACTTATAACTTGTGAGGCATTTTTCACTTGGGTCTCAATATTATGCAGGGATCCCCTCAGACTCTTTTTGAAATTTGCAGAGGACCATCCAGAGAGTTTTTCTGAGAAGGGGAACTGAAAGAGAAGATGATCCTGTCCCCCATCAGCCAGATCAATGATGCTCATTGACTGAAATTCCTGCCTCTTGCTTTCAATGCCCTTTTAAGAATCAGATCAACAGCAAAGGAACAAGTCTCACTTCTGTCTCTTCACCTTGTTGCCATGGTTACATAAAATGTCTTTTGCTTCCAGCAACCTCAACAGATAACAGATGGAGCTGGTGAGAATTCCAACCAGCCCCACAATGTAGTTGTGCTAATTATCCAGCTCAATACCATTCCCACCTCAATCAAGTTTAACCCTTCACCTGCTCAGGCCTGAAGGAGAACGTTCCCCTGAGTCAACCCTGTGTACTCAAAGGGAAGTCACCACAGTCCTACCAGATCATGGGGCTGTCCTCTCATTCAAGAGAGAGCGAGACAACAGGTTGTGGTTTAACCATTCCTCAATCAAGGGCTGAGTTTACCCTCAGCTTGTTTCAGAATATGAACATGGGCTGTTGGTGTCACTTTATATTGTAAAGCAGTGACCAGCCAACTAAGCTAACCAACTCCTCAAACTATTCAAAGTACTGAAACACTGAGCTGGATAATACTATTACTGTGGTACACTTGCTCAAACATTGACACTACAACGATAACTTTACCCAGACTGAATTGAACCAAAATTTAACAGCAAAATGTGAAATGTTTATCTGAAGGCATAAAATTCAGTAAAGGAGAGAGATGATTATGATCCCAACCTAAATGGTCACATTATTATAAAGTTATAGAGCTGGACATCAGGGAAACAAACCCTTCGATCCAACTCATCTATGCCAACCAGATATCCTAAATTAATCCGTTTCTTTCAGTTCAGCTGCCTGACAGGATGTAATGATTGACATTGGTTTTCAAATGAGAGGTGACCCATAACTGGGGAGTCCTCAGGCACTGATGGGATCCTCACCCCAACTCTCTGACCAATGGTACCGAGAGGGAAAGCAAGGTCCGCCCGAAGCATTCAGCTCAATGTTCTTCAGCAACTCTCGTTTTTAGATTCTAAGGAACCACTGTTTTCTAGAATGATCAATGTTTGAAAGAGTTAGATATAAAATATGTTGTAACTAAAGACTTAATTGATTTGAAAACCTGCTGTTTTATGTGAGTGAGGTGCCTCTGGGCTATAGGCTGAATCAACAAGCTTATTAATTTATTCCCCAATGAAAACTGTTGAACAGCAATCTAATAGTATATACAGAGTTTAATAATTGATGTTTAATAATTGTAAAGATTAGTTTATAATTTGTTACAAGGAATTCCATGTGAGAGTTCTGTGTGAGCGGAATAGGTGCTGGGGATAGGAATGGCCTTCTTTCATGTTCACTTTGAAATTCCTTAATTAAAGAGGACAATGTGTGATGGTTAAACTCAATCAGTTTCCTGGTTTACAGATTAACAATGACATTGATTAGAGAAGTGAATGTGTAACATGACGAGATTACCCTGGACCAGCACTGACAAGTATCAGGCACACCGGATGTGCAGGGCAAATATCCTGGGCACATGTGCAAAAGGAATCCAAGAAAATGGAATAAGTGGTTACTGTGTGAACAGAATTTGAGGGCAAGAGTGTGAAATTAGCCCAAATAAAAGAGTTAAGGACTAAGGTACCCAGTGTCCAGGTACCTGGCATGCTAACCTTTGATCAAGGAAGAGACTGAACTGAGGCTGTGAAGTTGGGAGTTGACATCCTAGAGTCCCTGTACACATCACCTGGGTGAACCTCTGAGGAATAAAGCCTTACAACGTGTTCCTACTGACATTGTGTCACAGCGTGTGCTGTTTTAAAACAAAATATTGATATCTCAAAAAAAAGACATGGATTGTAACAACCTCTTGCCTTGCCCCCAGCAGGTCAAGTCTCAAGGAATACCAAAGGCAAGGGAAAACCACATGAAGGGAGAGTCCTGACTCTGATTGGCAGTGACATTGCTTTTGAGAATGTGTGAGATAGATGGTAAAGTATCCTGCTGACATGCCAGGATAATATTCTGCCTATCACACTAATGAGTAACATAGTATATAAATTCCAGTGACAGTGTGATGCCGGGTATGTGTCCTAACATCCAAAAGACTGGTTGATCATAAATCACAGCACTGACCATATCCAACCAGCCCATACTTGCAAAACAGGTGTCTGTCCATGGTCAGATAATACTTGCTGAGTAATCCCAAGTGAGCAAAGACTTACACTGATGGCTGTTGTGGAAAACTCACCATAAGTTACCTTTAACTTGGCTAATTATTAAGAAATCTCACTGACAATCAACTATTGAAGCAATGCTCTAAACATTATTACATGTAACAACCAAAATAAGATCCCCCTCAAGTAAGCAAATTAGGTCTGACAAGCCAACTTGGCTATTACTGAATTAATGTCAGAACCTGGCCAGATTCCAAACAGTGTCCATCTCTGGAAGTGCCCAGGGTTTGATCCTTGTACAATGTCGTTCTTCTAACTTTTGCTACTGGCTTGGTCTAAGTTAAGTTTAAGAGTAAAAATGGCAGGAGATCTCAGACCCATGTTATGCTTCTCTTGCTCAATGAGAGAGCTCAGGGACACGGCTGATGTCCGTGACTCCTTCACGTGCAGGAAGCGTGTCCAGCCGTAGCTCTTGTTAGACCGCATGTTGGATATGGAGCTGCGGATGGACTCACTTTGAGCATACGCCATGCTGAAGGGGTCAGGGATGGCATGTGTAGCAAAGTGGTCACATCGCAGATTAGGATTGTTGAGGGAGAAAGGGAACGGGTGACCAAAAGGCAGAGAAAGAGCAGGAAGGCAGTGTAGGTGTCACCTGTGGGTCATCTCTCTCCAAAACAGGTACATTATTTTGGATACTGTTAGGGGAGATGATCCACCAGGGGAGGGCAGCAGTAGCCAGGTTCATGGCACCATGGCTCTGCTGTACATTAGGGCAGGACAAAGAGTGTAAGAGCTATAGTCATAGGGGATTCAGTTGTAAGGGGAGTAGATAGGCGGTTTTATGGTTGGAAACGAGACTCCTGAAACGTATGTTGCCTCCCAGGTGCACTGGTTGGAGATAGAGTCACAGAATCATCGAGACGTACAGCATGGAAACAGACCCTTCTGTCCAACTTATCCATGCCGACCAGATATCCCAACCCAATCTAGTCCCATTTGCCAGCACCTGGCCCATATCCCTCCAAACCCTTCCTATTCATATACCCATCCAAATGCCTCTTAAATGTTGCAATTGTACCAGCCTCCACCACGTCCTTTGGCAACTCATTCCACACACGTACCACAGTCTGGGTGAAAAAGTTGCCCCGTAGGAATCTTTTATATCTTTCCCCTCTCACCTTAAACCTATGCTTTCTGCTTCTAGACACCTCCACCCCAGGGAAAAGACTTTGTCTATTTATCCTATCCATGCCCCTCATGATTTTGTGAACCTCTGTAAGGTTATCCCTCAGCCTCTGACACTCCAGGTGTTAGAAACAAACTTAACAAAATTAACCAAGACCACCAAAACCGGAAACAGACAATTTATTTTTCGATCTTGAAAGAAAGGTCAGCAAATGCTAAAGCAAATGAGCAATGAGCATTGAAACAAGTTATACCTTTGAGCTGCATGAGGTCACCTCTCCCGCCTCCTACATTACCCAATCACCCTAGTTCCCTGCCTAACTTGTGACCTGACTGTCCCTATGTGACTTCTGCTTATCTTGATTAGATTCTACTTCTATCTCCTCGGGCCGTTAGCTGCAACCGTTTTGTCACTATATTAACACTTGCTGTGCTAGTGTTTTCTATAGTTCAGCTTTTTTGCCTGCACAAACTTGTTTTTCCCAGAAGTTTGCTAATCTGATCTTTGCCTGCAGCTGCCCTCTACACTTGTTTGTCAGCGCTATGCTTAAGCTTATTATCACTACCCTTTTTGCTACATCTGTGAAAACAACACCCTTCCCCAGTTCTCACACAGGGAGAACAGCCCCAGCCTATAGCTCCAATCCTCAAACCCTGGCAACATCCTTGCAAATCTTTTCTGAACCCTTTCAAGTTTCACAACATCTTTCCAATAGCAAGGAGGCCAGAAGTGCACGCAATGTTCCATCAGTGGCCTAACCAATGTCCTGTAGATTTTTTTAGTGTGGAAACCGGCCCTTCGGCCCAACAAGCCCACACTGACCCTCCAAATAGCAACCACTCAGACCCATTTCCCACTGATTAATGCACCTAACACTACAGGAAATTTAGCATGGCCAATTCACCTAACCTACGCATTTTTGGACTGTGGGAGGAAACCGGAGCACCCGGAGGAAACCCACGCAGACACGGGGAGAATGTGCAAACTCCACACGGACAGTTACCTGAGGCAGGAATTGAACCCGGGTCTCTGGCGCTGTGAGGCAGCAGTGCTAACCGCTGTGCCGCCCACTACAGCTGCAACATAACCTCCCATGGTTACAAAACAGACAACACATAATGTCTGCACTTAGCCACTGAGCCTACCCACAATGCCTCATATTGGCCAAACCAGCCACCCCAGATGTCTCACATTCCTCAGGACATGACTCACCCAGCCCCAGGCCAAGAGAATATACTTCTTCAGATTAACTGATAATGAGCGTCACTCTCCACAATAACCCAGCACCTCTGAGGGCACAGCTGCTCTCACTAGGGGTCAAGCCTTCACAAAGGGTACCCAGACAAGGAGGCACCAAAAGTGCTTCACTTGCCCCCCCTCGACTATACGAACTCATTGATACCAGGATGAAACCCACGAACACGTCCTCCAGCCAAGGATCGGAATCTCCTGAGTCAATTAAGAAACTCGTTGTCAGACACCGGACACTTGCTTCTTTTCAATGCTTGAACTTTATTTCTCTTTGTTGTACAACTCACACCATTGTCTCAGAGCTCACTGTTGTAAGGGTATAGAACTCCACTGTACTCTCTGTTTGGGGATGAAGCTGTGGTTCCTTCTGAACAGCCTGTCAGTGACTGTTCCAGTGGGCTCACGTCTCCTCCGCGATATCGCTGTTTGTGAAATAAATCCTTGTCAGTTCTCAGTCCGATCTGTGTGCTTGTGTTCTCTGATTAACTGGGCTAAATTATGTGATACAGGCTTTAGTTACTACCTCCTTACTGTCCGCTAACCTCCTCATTGGTTCCCATCCCCCGTCGCATTAGTTTAAACCCTCCCCAAAAGCATCAGCAAAAGCGCCCCCCCCCCCAAGGACATTGGTTCCAGTCCGGCCCAGATGTAGTCTGTCCAGTTTGTAATAGTCTCACTTCCCCCAGACCCGGTCCCAATGTCCCAAAAATCTGAAGCCCCTCCCTCCTGCACCATTGCTTAAGCCATGCATTCATCCTGAATATTGTTTCATTTCTACTCGGACTAGCACGTGGCATTGATAACAATCCTTAGATTACTATTTCTGAGGGCCTACTTTTTAAGTTGGCTCCTAACTCTCTAAATTCTACTTGTTGGACCTCATCCCATTTTTTACCGATATCGTTGGTGCCTGGATGCACCACTACAGCTGGCTGTTCACCTTCCCCTTTCACAATGTCCTGCAGCCGATCTGAGTATTGAGTACAAGACCGGGTCTGGGGGAAGTGAGACTATTACAAACTGGACAGACTACACCTGGGCCGGACTGGAACCAATGTCCTTGGGGGGGGCGCTTTTGCTGATGCTTTTGGGGAGGGTTTAAACTAATGCGACGGGGGATGGGAACCAATGAGGAGGTTAGCGGACAGTAAGGAGGTAGTAACTAAAGCCTGTATCACATAATTTAGCCCAGTTAATCAGAGAACACAAGCACACAGATCGGACTGAGAACTGACAAGGATTTATTTCACAAACAGCGATATCGCGGAGGAGACGTGAGCCCACTGGAACAGTCACTGACAGGCTGTTCAGAAGGAACCACAGCTTCATCCCCAAACAGAGAGTACAGTGGAGTTCTATACCCTTACAACAGTGAGCTCTGAGACAATGGTGTGAGTTGTACAACAAAGAGAAATAAAGTTCAAGCATTGAATAGAAGCAAGTGTCCGGTGTCTGACAACGAGTTTCTTAATTGACTCAGGAGATTCCGATCCTTGGCTGGAGGACGTGTTCGTGGGTTTCATCCTGGTATCAATGAGTTCGTATTGTCGAGGGGGGGCAAGTGAAGCACTTTTGGTGCCTCCTTGTCTGGGTACCCTTTGTGAAGGCTTGACCCCTAGTGAGAGCAGCTGTGCCCTCAGAGGTGCTGGGTTATTGTGGAGAGTGACGCTCATTATCAGTTAATCTGAAGAAGTATATTCTCTTGGCCTGGGGCTGGGTGAGTCATGTCCTGAGGTATGTGAGACGTCTGGGGTGGCTGGTTTGGCCAATATGAGGCATTGTGGGTAGGCTCAGTGGCTAAGTGCAGACATTATGTGTTGTCTGTTTTGTGACCATGTCATGGGAAGGCCAGGACCCATATTTTCTCTCACAGCCTGTGAAGAACTAGGTAATGAAGTCAGCATGACGAGGGGAAAGTGTAGGCAGGGAGCAGATGATGGACACAAAGGGACAGGTGGCCTGAGGTGCATTTGTTTTAATGTGAGAAGTGTAGTAGGTAAGGCAGATGAACTTAGGGTTTGGATGAGTACCTGGGAGTATGATGTTATTGCTATTACTGAGACTTGGTTGTGGGAAGGGCAAGATTGACAGCTAAATATCCCAGCTGAAAATGTGTTGCTGGAAAAGCGCAGCAGGCCAGGCAACATCTGTGGTAACGAAATGGTACAGGATGTGGCTGAAGAGCTTCAGGGCAGAGGAAATGACCCAAGGGTTGCGTGAGAGAGAGACTCACTGAGATCCTTGGAGAGAGAGGAGGAGAACATCTTCAAGGTAGGCATCCTTGGAAGAGGATTTACAATCAGGTTAAAATAAACTAGGAGAAAGAGAGGACTGCAGATACAGCATCTGCAATATCCACTTCTGCCTAACTAAATATCCCAGGATATTGATCCTTCAAGCAGGATAGAGAAGGGGGTAAAAGGGATGGAGGAGTTGCATTACTGGTCAGAGAGGATGTCACAGCTGTGCTGAAGGAGAACACCATGGAGGACTCGAGCAGTGAGCTAATATGGGCAGAGCTCAGAAATAGGAAGGGTGCAGTAACGATATTGGGGCTGTACCAAGGGCCTCCCAACAGCAAGTGTGAGATAGAGGTACAAATTTCTAAATAGATTATGGAAAGATATAGGAACAACAAGTTGATGGTGATGGGAGATTTTAATTTTCCCAACAATGACTGGGATTCACTTCGTGTTAGAGGTTTAGATGAAGCAGAATTTACAAGAAGCATCCAGGAGGATTTTCTAGTGCAGTACGTAAATAGTCCAACTCAGGAAGGGGCCATACTGGATCTGCTGTTGGGGAATAAACCTGGCCAGGTGGGTGAAGTTTTAGCAGGGGATTACTTTGTTAATAGTGATCATAATTCTGTAAGTTTTAGAATACTCATGGACAGAGATGAGAGTGTCCTAAAGGAACAGCTAAACTGGGGAAAGGCTAACTATACCAAAATTCAGCAGGAGCTGGGGCATGTGGATTGGGAGCAGCTGTTTGAGGATAAATCTACATTTGTAAAGTAGCAGGCTTTTAGAGAGAGGTTGACTTTTTCCAAGACAGATATGTCCCTGAGAAAATGGCATGATCGGGAACCAAAGATGACAGGTGAAATTCCCTCAGCACTCCCTCAGCACGGACCCTCTGACAGTGCGGCACTCCCTCAGCACGGACCCTCTGACAGTGCGGCACTCCCTCAGCACGGACCCTCTGACAGTGCGGCACTCCCTCAGCACTGACCCTCTGACAGTGCGGCTCTCCCTCAGCACGGACCCTCTGACAGTGCGGCACTCCCTCAGCACTGACCCTCTGACAGTGCGGCTCTCCCTCAGCACGGACCCTCTGACAGTGCGGCACTCCCTCAGCACTGACCCTCTGACAGTGCGGCACTCCCTCAGCACTGACCCTCTGACAGTGCGGCTCTCCCTCAGCACGGACCCTCTGACAGTGCGGCACTCCTTCAGTACTGACCATCTTACAGTGCGACTCTTCCTTAGTATTGACCATCCGACAGTGTGTCACTCCCTCAGCACTGACCCACCGACAGTGAGGGATTCTTTAAAAGGACTGTGGGTCCTGCAGTTGAGGAAGATGATCGATCACTTTGTGCTAACCTGGTCCCCACACCGTACAGGAGGTTAGAGGTGGGAGAGGGAGTGACGGCCAAAGCAGGAGACAGTGTGTGTTTAGCTGAGCTTTGTATTCTGGCTCTTTGAACTGTGAATTTTATGCCAGTTTAACTTACTTTCCCATTGTTTTATTGACATTATCTGTTATTCAATGGAGACACGTAAAGTGGTAATTTCATCTGGGAGGGAGTTACACCTCATATCTGTAGATCATTCAATCTCTCCCCTTGAGCTGTGCCAAGTTGAATAAATTCTTTCAAATAAAATTGCAGCTCTATTGTTTATTCCAACTGATGTCAAAGCCAAATGTTCCAGAATACATAGCAGACCCAGCCATGACTTCATCTCTGTTGTCAATACACACTTCCATCCCCGACGTGTGACTGCATGTTCAGTGGTTGCAGCTTTCAAATCTCACGGGAAATTGATGAGATGGAAAGGTCCCTTCTATCTGGTGCATCAGGCCCTGGAATGAGTTTGGGCAGAAGACATACACAATTCTGTTTTAGTGTGTATCAAAAAAGCTCCATTGTGTCAAGCTATTCTATTTTATTGAACACCACGTTCCACAAACTGATTCCAGCTGCAGTGATCCTTGCTGAGGGGAATGCAGTGGAGCTGTAAACACCACGGCTGTCTCAATGTGTGATTACACTGGCACCTCCTGCTACATGATTAGACTTGCTGGCGATGTTTAATTCAATATCTTGTCCTGCAAGTGACCCAGCAGGAAATGTATGCTGCCCTGCTCTGAATTGAAATGATCTGATGAATAAAACTGAGATTACTCCGGCCACCTTTCTACATTGGAAGTTTTAATCAATATACAAGAGATTATTTACATCTTCAAGTTAACAAGCACAGCTGTCAACACTGAATAAATTTGAGATACAGGATTTTCAGGTGCTACTGGAAGTGTTGCAAACAAGCTCGATTCAGAACGATAACGGGGAATGGAATGCTATCCCATTTCACATGGGATTGTAACACAGCAGGAAATGTTCTTGAAGGGGTTTGCTTTCTGTTATCCTCTCATTGTTCTGTCAGTTTAACCCGGATTTTGTCGACTGTTCTTCATGACTGGAGTTGATTTTGTGTGAGTGAAAACAGCTCTTCACAAACACAACACTTTTGCACATAACGAAGGTGGGTGTGTTGTTTGAGAATACCTCTCCATACCTCTCTTCTCACTTTCAACTAGATTCGAACATCACCCCCCAGAGCAACTGCACCTGCACACAAACAGGCTCAGAATTACAACCATAGTTATAGTCTTTGACTATAAATTCTGTGTCCTTTGATCCTGTCTCACTAGTTACCTGATGCTTCCAAATGAACCTATTGGACTCTAACCTGGTGTTGTGTGGGTTTTACTGACATCACAAGGATCTTTTAAACAGGACACAGTCTTACAGCTCAATAAACTGTAAAAGGAAGAAAAGGCCATACTTAAAGTAAAATGGATCCCTTTAGCATTCTTTTCAATTCCGACAAAGTCTAACAGCTGGTCATCCATTTCACAGCAATTAGTGGGATCTTGCTGCTTATATAATGGCAGGCACAGACCAGCATTATAATAGACATTGCACCGAGAGGTCTCTGCACACAGATCACAGGGTCAGTGCTGAGGGAGTGCTGCACTGTCGGTGGGTCAGTACTGAGGGAGTGCCGCACTGTCGGAGGGTCAGTACTGAGGGAGTGCCGCACTGTCGGAGGGTCAGTGCTGAGGGAGTGCTGCACTGTCGGAGGGTCAGTACTGAGGGAGTGCTGCACTGTCGGAGGGTCAGTACTGAGGGAGTGCCACACTGTCAGAGGGTCAGTACTGAAGAAGTGCCGCACTGTCGGAGGGTCAGTACTGAGGGAGTGCTGCACTGTCGGAGGGTCAGTACTGAGGGAGTGCCACACTGTCAGAGGGTCAGTACTGAAGAAGTGCCGCACTGTCGGAGGGTCAGTACTGAGGGAGCGCCGCACTGTCGGAGGGTCAGTACTGAGGGAGTGCCGCACTGTCAGAGAGTCAGTCCTGAGGAAGTGCCGCACTGTCAGAGAGTCAGTCCTGACGGAGTGCCGCACTGTCAGAGGGTCAGTGCTGAGGGAGTGTCGCACTGTCGGAGGGTCAGTCCTGAGGGAGTGCCGCACTTTCGGAGGGTCAGTACTGAGGGAGTGTCGCACTGTCGGAGGGTCAGTACTGAGGGAGTGCCGCACTGTCGGAGGGTCAGTACTGAGGGAGTGCCGCACTGTCAGAGGGTCAGTGCTGAGGGAGTGCCGCACTGTCAGAGGGTCAGTGCTGAGGGAATGCTGCACTGTCAGAGAGTCAGTCCTGAGGGAGTGCTGCATTGTCAGAGGGTCCGTGCTGAGTGAGTGCCGCACTGTCAGAGGGTCAGTCCTGAGCGAGGGCCGCACTGTCAGAGGGTCAGTGCTGAGGGAGTGCCGCACTGTCAGAGGGTCAGTACTGAGGGAGTACCGCACTGTCAGAGGGTCAGTCCTGAGCGAGGGCCGCACTGTCAGAGGGTCAGTCCTGAGGGAGTGCCGCACTGTCAGAGGGTCAGTACTGAGTGAGTGCCGCACTGTCAGAAGGTCAGTCCTGAGCGAGGGCCGCACTGTCAGAGGGTCAGTCCTGAGGGAGTGCCATACTGTCAGAGGGTCAGTCCTGAGCGAGTGCCGCACTGTCAGAGGGTCAGTACTGAGGGAGTGCCGCACTGTCAGAGGTGCTGTCTTTTAGATAAGATTGTGAGTGTCATCGTCCTTACCAGTTGATGTAACTTGATCTCATGACACGACTTTGAAGAGAAAGAGATGATTTCTATCCAAGTCAACATCACGAATACAATGTCATCATGTTCATGTTGCTGTTTGTAACAGCTAGTGCTGCATTCCCACAGTTCAACCAATTCATCAGAAACTATTCATTGACAATCAGGCTGTTTTGGTGAACTGGATGGTCACCATGTCAATGCTAGTTTATTCTGTAGCCTGGCTGCAGAGATTAATTTGTGGCCAAATATCTTTGCAGTAGACTCTCTATTCTGAGAACATTTTGTTATTTTCAATCTGGTACATCTGGTTTGAACTTATTTCTTGTAGAAAGCTGTTACAACTCTCTGATATTGCAAATACATTATTCACAGAAGGTCAGGAAGCCATGCAGTGACTGTAGATATATCACCCAGAGCTGTTGTCTGAATGTTAATTGTGAATTAGAGGTGTACAATAGTTTTCTCATCATCCTAACTCCCAGGTACTGATGCCCCTCATCTTAATCTGAATGATCTTTACTGGGAAATGATATGACATTCTGTCAATAAAACGATCCTCAGGAACAAATCCTCCTTCATCATTCAGTTTGCGTTGTGAAACACCTCTTTAGATTTCCAAACTACACAACCTGCATCCTCAGATCCTCACCCCTAAATACTCAGACCCTGGTATGGTTGTGATTCCTCACCTCGTTGATCAGCTACACACTGATTGCAGTGTTCATCCTGAAATCCCAATAATAAACCGATTACATTCCAATGAAATTCGACATTTGTGACTGAAGCAGATATCCAGGCAGTTGTTATGAATTCTAACTTAATAATGAGATCCACATGATCTCATGGCGTTTTGCACCTGAACCCGAAGGGCACCAATATCCTGGGGGGTAGGTTTGCTAGCACTCTTTGGGGGGGTTTAAACTAATTTGGCAGGGGGATGGGATCCGGACTTGTAGTCCAGCAAGTAGGCTAGCTGTTTGTCAGGATGTCCAAGAATGTAGGGAGGCTGTGGAGAAGGTAGCACTGACAGGGAATACTTGCGGACACAGAGATGGGCTCAAGTGCGTATACTTCAATGCAAGGAGTATCAGAAATAAGGTGGGTGAACTTAAGGCGGGGATCGGTACCTGGGACTACGATGTTGTGGCCATCATGGAAACGTGGATAGATGAGGCACAGGAATGGTTGTTGGAGGTTCCTGGTTACAGATGTTTCAGTAAGATTAGGGAGGGTGGTAAAAAAGAAGGGGGGGTGGCATTGCTAATTAGAAATGGTATAACGGCTGCAGAAAGGAAGTTTGAGGGGAATCTGCCTTTGGAGGTAGTATGGGCTGAAGTCAGAAATAGGAAAGGTGCAGTCACCTTGTTGGGTGTTTACTATAGGCCCCCCAATAGCAGCAGAGATGTGGAGAAACAGATTGGGAAACAGATTGGGCAGAAGCCACAGGGTCATAGTCATGGGCGACTTCAACTTCCCAAATATTGATTGGAAGCTCTTTAGATCAAGTAGATTGGATGGGGAGGTGTTTGTGCAGTGTGTCCAGGAAGCTTTTCTAACTCAGTATGTAGATTGTCCAACCAGAGGGGAGGCCATATTGGATTTGGTACTCGGTAATGAACCGGGACAAGTGATGGGCTTGTTAGCGGGTGAACATTTTGGTGATGGTGACCACAATTCTGTGACTTTCACCTTGGTTATGGAGAGAGATAGGTGCGCACAACAGGGTAGATTTTACAATTGGGGGAAGGGAAATTACGATGCTGTAAGACAGGATTTGAGGAGCATAAGTTGGGAGCATAGGCTGTCAGGGAAGGATGTGGTGGAAATGTGGAACTTTTTCAAGGAGCAGATACGACGTGTCCTTGATATGTACGTACCTATCAGGCAGGAAAGAAATGGTCGTGTGAGGGAACCTTGGTTGACGAGGGAAGTTGAATGTCTAGTAAAGAGGAAGAAGGAGGCTTACATAAGGTTGAGGAAACAGGGTTCAGACAGAGCAGTGGAGGGATACAGGATAGCCAGAAGGGACCTGAAGAAAGGGATTAGGAGAGCTAAGAGAGGGCATGAAAAATCCTTGGCGGATAGGATCAAGGATACCCCCAAGGCATTTTATGCGTATGTGAGAAACATGAGAATGACGAGAACGAGGGTAGGTCCGATCAAGGACAGTAGTGGGAGATTGTGTATTGAGTCGGAAGAGATAGGAGAGGTCTTGAACGAGTACTTTTCTTCAGTATTTACGAACGAGAGGGACCGTATTGTTGAAGAGGAGAGTGTGAAACGGACTGGTAAGCTAGAAGAGATACTTGTTAGGAAGGAAGATGTGTTGGACATTTTGAACAACTTGAGGATAGACAAGTCCCCCTAGGATTATGTGGGAAGCAAGAGAGGAAATTGCAGTACCGTTGGCAATGATCTTTTCGTCTTCACTGTCAACGGGGGTGGTACCAGGGGACTGGAGAGTAGCGAATGTTGTGCCCCTGTTCAAAAAAGGGAATAGGGATAACCCCGGGAATTACAGGCCAGTTAGTCTTACTTCTGTGGTAGGCAAAGTAATGGAAAGGGTACTGAGGGATAGGATTTATGAGTATCTGGAAAGACACTGCTTGATTAGGGATAGCCAGCACGGATTTGTGAAGGGGTAGGTCTTGCCTTACAAGTCTTATTGAATTCTTTGAGGAGGTGACCAAGCATGTGGATGAGGGTAGAGCAGTGGATGTAGTGTACATGGATTTTAGTAAGGCATTTGATAAGCTTCCCCATAGTAGGCTTATGCGGAAAGTCAGGAGGCATGGGATAGAGGGAAATTTGGCCAATTGGATAGAAAACTGGCTAACCGGTCGAAGTCAGAGAGTGGTGGTAGATGGTAAATATTCAGCCTGGAGCCCAGTTACAAGTGGAGTTCCGCAGGGATCAGTTCTGGGTCCTCTGCTGTTTGTAATTTTTATTAATGACTTGGATGAGGGAGTCGAAGGGTGGGTCAGTAAATTTGCAGATGATACAAAGATTGGTGGAGTTGTGGACAGTGAGGAGGGCTGTTGTCGGCTGCAAAGGGACTTAGATATGATGCAGAGCTGGGCTGAGGAGTGGCAGATGGAGTTCAACCCTGCCAAGTGTGAGGTTGTCCATTTTGGAAGAACAAATAAGAATGCGGAATACAGGGTTAACGGTAGGGTTCTTAGTCAGGTGGAGGAACAGAGGGATCTTGGGGTCTATGTACATAGATCTTTGAAAGTTGCCACTCAGGTGGATAGAGCTTGTAAGAAGGCCTATGGTGTATTAGCGTTCATTAGCAGAGGGATTGAATTCAAGAGTCGTGAAGTGATGTTGCAGCTGTACAGGACTTTGGTTAGGCCACATTTGGAGTACTGTGTGCAGTTCTGGTCACCTCACTTTAGGAAAGATGTGGAAGCTTTGGAGAGGGTGCAGAGAAGATTTACCAGGATGTTGCCTGGAATGGAGAATAGGTCGTACGAGGATAGATTGAGAGTTCTCGGCCTTTTCTCGTTGGAACGGCGAAGGATGAGGGGTGACTTGATAGAGGTTTATAAGATGATCAGAGGAATAGATAGAGTAGACAGTCAGAAACTTTTTCACCGGGTACAACAGAGTGTTACAAGGGGACATAAATTTAAGGTGAAGGGTGGAAGGTATAGGGGAGATGTCAGGGGTGGATTCTTTACCCAGAGAGTGGTGGGGGCATGGAATGCGCTGCCTGTGGGAGTGGTAGAGTCAGAATCATTGGCGACCTTTAAGCGGCAATTGGATAGGTACATGGATGGATGATTATTCTAGGATAGATGTTCGGCACAACATCGTGGGCCGAAGGGCCTGTTCTGTGCTGTATTGTTCTATGTTCTATGTTCTATGTTCTATGATCTTTCCAAATCCTTCTCATGCGTTTAGAACCTTAATCTGAACTCGCTTTGTTACTGTAATAGCTTTGCATCTTACTGCTAGGTGTCCATTATTTCAGACATCACAGTCCATTTTTCAGCCTGACAGCCTTTCTATGTACCAAAAAAACAACACATTGCAATTGTAGGAATATAGGAACAGGAGTAGGCCATTCAGCCCATTGAGCCTGGCGTAGCAGATTGACTATGTTAATGCCCTTTACTCACCCAGTCCCCTCTTAATTTAGTATGCCCCTGGCAATCAGAAACCTATCAATCTCTGCCTCAAAGATTGAGTTTTCCACAGCTCTCTGTGGTATTCCAAAGGTTCACAATTCTCCGAATAAATAAAAAGCTCATCTCAGAGCCAGTGGCATCTCCCTGATTTTTAATCATTGTCCCGCTGTTTCTAAACTCCCCAACCAGGGGTAACACCGTATCCTGTCTGTCCCTTTGGGTACTCTGTAGGTTTCAATGAGTTCACCTCTTCAAAAACTCTCGAGAAACCAGGTGCAGTATGCTCAAAGTCTCTTTGTAATCTCTGCTGAGCCATTGTTGCACTCTGTTTATGGTAATAATATACTTCCTGATATAAGGAGACCAAAACTAGCTGTGCGAGATTGCTCATAGTGCCCAGGGGTGTGCCCAGGTGGGTTAGCCATGGGGAAATGCACGGTTACAGGGATAGGGGGTAAAGGGGTGACTCTGGGTGGGATGTTGTTCAATGGCCTGGTGTGGACTTGATGGGCTGAATGGTCTGCTTCCATACTGTAAAGATTCTATGATTCTAACTCTAGGGGTGGTTTGTCCAAGTTTGTATACCATTGAAGGAATTCATGTGAATAGCTGTCCATCTTTGACATTGACACAGGTGAATGTGTTTGAAGATCATGCAGGTGGACAATTGATTACATCTCCACAATTTATTCATTGTTTAATCTGTGGTTATGCTCACGTTAGAATGTGCAGTATTAGCAGATAAAGGACATCACTCACACCTCCATGAGCTAACAAATTATTGACTGATCCCATTCGTGTTCTATATCATCCTTCCATGACATATCTCTTCCCTCTGACTCCCCCTCCCTACCCACGTTCTTATTCTGGGATGATGCCCTCTGGTCCGAGACACTCCCAGAAGGTAAAACAATCTTTCTGCACCTACACTGTCAAATCTCCTAAAAATGTTAAGATGTTCCCCTCACAGCGCCAGGGGAACCCGGGTTTAATTCCACCCTCAGGTGTCTGTCCGTGTGGAGTTTGCACATTCTCCCCGTGTCTGCTTGGGTTTCCTCCAGGTGCTCCTCCCACAGTCCAAAGACCAGATGAATTGGCCAGTCTAAATTGCCTATTGTGTCCAGGAATGTGCAGGCTCGGTGGGATAACCATGGGAAATGTGGTGTTACAGAGATAGGTAGTGGGGTGGGAGGCTCTTTGGGCTGAATGGCCAGCTTCCACACTGTAGGGATTGTATGATTCAATAACATTGTCTCCTTCGAAACTCCAAGGACTGCAGCTTGACCTCTCATCGTAAGGTCAGTCACCTTAGCTCTGGGACATCTTGGCAGGAGTTCCTCCCAGGAGTTCCTTTCTCATCAACCTCTTCAGAGACATTATTATACAGCTTGACTCTGGACCTCCAGGCTTGGAGGGTGGGACATTACCACTGCAACTTAAGGATGCCAAGTTCCTCAGGGTAGTGTCCTCAGCCCAATCATCTTCAGCTGCTTCATCAATGACCTTCCTTCCACCAGAAGGCCAGACGTGGGGGATGTTTGCTGATGATTGCACAGTGTTCAGGACCATTCACAATTCCTCAGATACTGAAGCAGTCCGTGTTCAAATGCAGCAAGACCTGGACAATATCCAGGCTTGGGTTGACAAGTGGCAAGTAACATTCACGCCACATAAATGCCAGGCAATGGCCATCTCCAACAACCACACCCCTCAACATTTAATAACACTGCCATCACTGAATCCTGCACTATCCTCCCAGGGCTTACCATTGGCCAGAAACTGGGCTCACCAAATAAACACAGTCTTTACAAGAACAGGTCATGACCATCTCCAATAAGAGACAATCTAGCCATCACCTTTTGACATTCAATGGTGTTACCATTACTGAATCCCCCACGACAAATATTGATCAAAACCTCATCTGTACTCACCACATAAACACAGTGGCTACAAGTGCAAATGGAGCCTAGAAATATTACAGTGAGTAACTTACCTCCTAACTCCCTGGTCAGGTCCACGCCCCCCAACAACCCGCCCTCCCATCCTGGCACCTTCCCCTGCCACCGCAGGAATTGCAAAACCTGCACCCACACCTCCTCCCTCACCTCCATCCAAGGCCCTAAAGGAGCCTTCCACATCCATCAAAGTTTTACCTGCACATCCACTAATATCATTTATTGTGTCCATTGCTCCCGATGCGGTCTCCTCTACATTGGGGAGACTGGACACCTCCTAGCAGATCGCTTTAGGGAACATCTCTGGGATACCCGCACCAATCAACCACACTGCCCTGTGGCCCAACATTTCAACTCCCCCTCCCACTCTGCCGAAGACATAGAGGTCCTGGGCCTCCTTCACCGCCGCTCCCTCACCACCAGACGCCTGGAGGAAGAACGCCTCATCTTCCGCCTCGGAATACTTCAACCCCAGGGCATCAATGTGGACTTCAACAGTTTCCTCTTTTCCCCTTCCCCCACCTCACCCAAGTTCCAAACTTCCAGCTCAGCACTGTCCCCAGGACTTGTCCAACCTGCCTATCTCCTTTCCCACCTATCCACTCCACCCACTCCTCCCTGACCTATCACCTTCATCCCCTCGCCCACTCACCTATTGTACTCTATGCTACTTTCTCCCCATCCCCAGCCCCCCTCTCATTTATCTCTCCACTCTGCAGGCACTCTGCCTCTTTTCCTGATGAAGGGCTTTTTCCCAAAACGTCGATTTTCTTGCTCCTTGGATGCTGCCTGACCTGCTGTGCTTTTCCAGCACCACTCTGATCTAGACTCTGGTTTCCAGCATCTGCAGTCCTTGTTTTTGCCTCCTGACTCCCAAAGCCTGTCCACCATCTACAAGGCTCAGGTCAGGAGTGTGATGGAATACTCCCCACTTGCCCTGGATGGGAGCAGGCCCAACAACACTCAAAAAGCTTGACATCATCCAGGACAAAGAAGCCATCCACAAACACCCCCTCCCTCCCCCACCGACGCTCAGTAACAGCAGTGTGTACCATCTACAAGATGGACTGCAGAAATTCACCAAAAACCCTCAGACTTCACTTTCCAAACCCATGACCACTTCCATCGAGAAGGACATGGGAACACCACTCCCTGCAAGTTCCCTTCCGATCCACTCCACATCCTGACTGGGAAATATATCAAGTGTCGCTAGGTCAGAATCCTGGAATTCCATCTCCAAGGGCGTTGTGGGTCTACCCACAGCAGATGGACTGCAGCGGTTCAAGAAGGCAGCTTACCCCCACCTTCTCAAGGGGGCAATTAGGGACAGGGCAATAAATACTGGGCCCAGCCAATGTCACATCCTGGGAGCAAATATAAACTACATAAATGGTGGTTGAGAGAATGACACACAAATTTAAGAAGATTATTTGATTTTTCAGTATTTCACAAGACAGAACACCTGCCTCAGCAATTATACAGCTTCCTTATTATCAGTGCAGGCTGACTGAGGAAGGGGAAACATTCAGGGGTATGTGCTGCTCGAGTGTCTAGACTACCAGCAGTATCCCCAGAGCTGAATGCACTCTGATATTATTGAAACGGCTGAATAATGATCTTCAGCTCAATGCCAGAGGGATATAAATAGCTTACGGAGAAATATTGATCAGCTAAGTAAGTGGGCAAAGATTAGGGGTGACACGATGGCTCAGTGGTTAACACTGCTGCTTCACAGCACCAGGGACCTGGGTGACTGTCTGTGTGGAGTTTGCACATTCTCCCTGTGTCTGCGTGGGCTTCCTCCGGATGCTCTGGTTTCATCCCACAGTCCATAGATTTGCAGGTTAAGGTGGATTGGCCATGGTTCCTTACCCCAGAGAGCGCTGGGGGCAGAGGCTGTGTGTATATTTAAGGCTGAGATAGATTCATGATCAGTCAGGAGAATCGAGGGTTACAGGGAACAGGGCAGGAAAGTGGCCGGGAGGAACGTGGGATCCACCAGGATCCTATTGAATAGCGGTGTGGGTTCAAAGGGCCAAATAGGCTACACCTGTTCCTAATTCTTATGGGCTTACCTCTAATGTTGGTTGTTAATGCACTTGCTCCTTCACATTGTGGTGTTGGGGAGAAATGAGATGGTTGTGTTACTTGGACAAATTACTTCTCATAGTATGTTTGTTAGGATCTCTGCCACTGTTACGAAACAATAGGAAATTGAATTAAATTCTGCTAAGTAATCCAATTTCACACTGTTAACCTTTGACACAACAACCCTAATATCCAATAAACCCAGGGAAATTATCTTCTTTGCCTGAACTTACATTAACTTCAGGGAAAGAATTGGAAGTGTACTGATGATGCCAGAAATTAACAAAATACTCTGGTCTCTAACTTAAATCAAAGTTGATTGCTTCAAAGATTCTGCAGACATTAAGTGTCTAATACATTTGACTAAGTGCATCATTATTTGATACAAGTCATCCTAATTGCATCATTACCAGTGTGAGTTGTGATCACAATCATTTATATTCATAGTTAAAAATCACACAACGCCAGGTTATAGTCCAACAGGTTTAATTGGAAGTACACTGGCTTTCGGAGCGACGCTCCTTCATCAGGTGATAGTGGAGGGCTCGATTGTAACACCTGAGTTACGACTGAGCCCTCCATTATCACCTGATGAAGGAGCGTCACTCTGAAAGCTAGTGCTTTCAACTAAACCTGTTGGACTATAACCTGGTGTTGTGTGATTTTTAACTTTGTACACCCCAGTCCAACACCGGCATCTCCAAATCATTTATATTCATGTTCACAATCTCTCCACTCACTGAGAGTCACTAAGGCCTCTTCAAACAGGCAGATAATGTGGGAGAAGTTAAAATGCTCTATCTGCATATAGTCTAATCTAGAGTAACACCAACAGCGTGGGTTCAATTCCCATCACCATCTGAGATTACCATGAAGGATTCTCCTACTCAACCTCTCCCCTCACCTGAGGTTAAACCACCACCAGCTGTCTCTCCCTCTAATGAGAGAGAGCAGTGTCTGTGACTTCACCTTGACCAGCCAACGTACCAGTGCAAGCAAATCTCTAAATCCGCCTGGTTCATTGGGAGCTCTGTGCCTCTGGGTGGGGCAATTATAGGCACAAGCTGTAAGTTGGGTGTGTGAGTTTGGAACAAAGTTAAAAAATCACACAACAGGTTAGAATCCAATTGGATTATTTGGAAGCACTAATCTTTGGAGTGCTGCTCCTTCACCAGATAGCTGTGGAGCAGGACTATAATACACAGACTTTAGAGCAAAATATTACAGTGTCATGCAACTGAAGTGCTGGATTGGACCAACTGAGATTGCTGTTAAGTTTTTCATCTTTTAGAATGGGTTATAGGTTTCACTTCATTAATATATAAATCTCAGAACTACTTCTAAGTCACACTGGAACTGTCTGGACGGCTCTGCAAAGATTGTGCATTCTACGAGCTGCTAAAATCACACATGTTGAAATAAACAGAGGTTGCATAACCCTAAGCAAAAGCCTAGAAGGCACCTTGATCTTAACGACACAACTTTATCCTGATGAATAAAGCAGTTAAAGCTGACCATTTATCTGTGTATTGTGAAGTTCACCTGTTTATTGAGCAGGATGTCTTCCCAGTGTTGAGAGTGTGTGGGGCTGGAAAGGCACTGCAGGTCAGGCAGTATCCGAGGAGTGGGAGGATTGACGTTTCAGGCAGTAGCCCTTCATAAGGAATTCCAGGTCTTCCCAGAGCACTCAGCCCACCGTCAACATCAACAAATTTAGCTAACTGTCCAATCACCCCAAAGGTCCTAGTGTGCTGACTGCCATGACATCACAGGGAAATGGTAGTGCAGTGGAAATGTCATTGGACAAGTAATCCAGTGATCAAGGCGTTCATCAGTAAACGTGGGTTCCGATCCCAGCAAAGGAGCTGGTAGAAATTAAGTCAGTTCGTAAACTCTCAGCGGGGAAAAAAAGCACAAAGAACTTTGGATGCTGGAAAACAGAAATCACTAGAGAAACTCTGCAGAGAGAGAATGAGAGGTAACGTTTGGGGTCCAGTCACCTTTTTGCAGAACTGGAATTGTGGTGAACGTGAAGCCATGATCAATTGTTGTAAAATCCCATTTGGCTCACTGATGTCCTTTATAAACATCATCATATAAACAAACAACAAAGGTAGGCCATTTGGCCCTTCGAACCTACTCTCCCACTCAATAAGATCATGACTAATCACTGAGCTAAATAGTTTGAAGTTGTGAAGAGGCCATGGAAATGAAAGTATTTGTTTTCTTTGAGTGGATAAACATGAAAGGTAACAACAATTAAAGTAAAACCACCGCTGTTGCTCACTGAAAGGGTTGATGCTAAACATTTGGAAATCTGCCTTTGCCTTTGATCCTGAACTTTAGCAGGATCTCTCCAGCTAACACAGTAGAGGCAGAGATGGTTCAGTCTGTTCCTGAGCCGCTATGTTCTAGTGAAACGTACAGAGAGCAGGGAGCTGCAATGCATTCAAGATCACAGCTCATGGCTGGTTCCTGACGGGGAGGATAAGAAAATTACAGCCGGAAATAGCAACTCGGCGAGAGCAAGGTTACTCACTACTACCCTCCATTGGTGCAGAGTTTAATAACAGCTGCTGTTAACACAAGTTCCGGTGATTTTAAGCAGGCAGGCTCTTGTTGAGTGAGAGATTCATAGAATCATAAAACCCCTTCAGTGAGGAAGCAGGCCATTCGGCCCAATGAGTCAATACAATCCTCTGAAGAGCATCCTACCACACCCTCCCTACAACCCCACGTTTTCAATGGCTGATCCACTCTAACCTGCACACCTTTGGACCGTTGAAGGAAACTGGAGCACTTGGAGGAGACATGGGGAGAAGATGCAAACGCCACACCGACAGTTGCCCGAGAGTGGAATTGAAGCTGGGTCCCTGGTGCTGTGAGGCAGCAGTGCTAACCACTGAGCCTCCCTGAAGTGTTGAACATCTGAACAAAACATGTCTCCAAGCCACTCATTAGTATTCTTATTGGGGCTGGGACAGAGGGCAGGGCAAGGGGCAGTTAATGGTACCCAGTAACTTGCAGGTTCCCTCCACACTGATAGGCCAAACCAATCACAGGGTTACAAGTTAAAATTCCCCTCAGGCTTCAGCAGCAAGAAGTGAGAGGTAAGAGCTGCTCTTGAAGATCTGTCTTCAATCCTTTAAAGTCAGCATAGACAGTGAAGATGCCACAGACCCAACCTTCCATCAGACACTGCTTCCAGTGATGGCTATTGGATAGATCCTCTGAATATCTCTGACTAGTGTAGTCCTCTGAATAGAGATTATAAACAAGAGAAACAGTGCTCAGCAAATTCTGCAGCTTCTCAGACACTGTCTCCCTCTGCATCAAATGTAATAGCATTGTCCAGGCCCCCTGAGCCACTCCAACACTGACATTACAAAATATTGTAAATGCTGGAGAAGGGAAGTGAAAACTGACTGTGCTGGAGAAACTCAGCAGGTCTGGAAACAACTGTGGAAAGAGAAACAGAGTTTGGGAGAATCTCATTGAAACTTACAGAATACTGAAAGGCCTGGACAGACTGGACGCTGGGGAGGTGTTTCCATTTGCAGTACAGACTACGACCCAATGGCACAGCCTCAGGGTAAAGGGAAGGTCCTTTATAACAGGGATAAGGAGAAAGGTCTTCAGCCAGAGGATGGGGAATCTATGGAAGTCACTGCCACAGAAGGCAGTGGAGACCAGGTCATTGAGGATATTTAAGACAGAGGTAGGTAGCTTCTTTATTGTTAAGGGGAGTCAAAGATTACAGGGAGAAGGCGGGAGAATGGGGTTGTGAGACTTATCAGCCATGATTGAATGGCTGCACAGACTCGATGGGCTGAATGGCCTAATTTCTGCTCTGATTTCTTACGGTCTAATGTTTCAAATCTGATATGACTGTTTTTCCTAACAGTCATGAGTTTAATCATTATGGGCCTAATCTTCCTGAGTCCAGCTCCACCTTAGCCCAAGTGGAAAGCACATTGATGCAGGTTTGAAGTCACATGTAGGCAGTGGGTGGGGACAGCACATGGCTCTCCCCTCTCTAAACAACATCAGGAGCTGGGGTGAGTGGGGTTATGATAATCTTCAAGGTCAGTATTACTGAGGCCAGCTTTTAAACAGTAAATATTTAAGACAGAGTTTCAATGGAAGCTCTGCAGTCCTGCCACATCCAGTACTGAATGGTGGGGGAGCATTAAACAGCTCACTGGGGAGGACGCTCCACAAATGTCCCCCTCCTCAATGATGGAGGAGCCCAGCACATCAGGGCAAAGGAGAAGGCTGAAGCATTCACATCAACTTTCAGGCAGAAGTGCCTCCTCCATTGGTCCCCAGCATCACATCCCCATCATGAGATAAGGGGAAACTCCTTCAGCCAGAGGGTGGGGAATCTATGGAATTCACTGCCTCAGAAGGAGGCCGGGTCACTGAGTGTATTTAAGACGGAGATAGATTGTAAAGGAGATCAAGGATTATAGAGGGAAAGTGGGAGAATGGGGTTGCGAAACTTATCAGCCATGATTGAATGGTGAAGCAGATTCGATGGGCTGAATGGCCTAATTTCTGCTCCGATGTCTTATGGTTTTACGGTCTTATCACAAATACCAGTCTTCAGTCAATTCCATTCCCTCCACATGATATCAGAAAATGATTACATTCGCTGGATATTGTAAAGGCTATGGGTCCTGACAACATTCCAGAAATGGCACCTAAGACATGCTCCAAAACTTGCCACTCTCCAGGTCAAGCTCTTCCAGGACAGATACTGCACTGGCATCTGTCCAACAATGTGGAAAATTGTTCAGGTATGTCCTGTCCACAAAAATCAGGCCAAATCCAACCGGCCAATTACAGCCCGATCAGTCTACTCTCGATCACCACCAAAGTGATGGAGGATATCATCAACAATGCTATCAAGCAGCACCTGCTCAGCAATAACCTGCTCAGTGAGGCCCAGTTTGGGTTCCACCAGGGCCATACAGCTCCTGACCTCATTCCAGCCTTGGGTCAAACATGGACAAAAGAGCTGAATTCCAGAGGGAAGGAGAGAGGGACAGCCCTTGATGTCAAGGCTGCATTCAATCGAGTGTGGCATCATGGACCCCCGGCAAAACTGGAATCCGTGGGTATCAGAGGGAGAAATTCTCTGATGACTGGAGTTATACCTGACACGAAGAAAGATGGTTGTGATTGTTGGAGGTGAGTCATCTCAGCTCCAGAACATCTCTGCAGGAATCCCTCAGGGTAGTGTCCTCAGCCCAACCATCTTCAGCTGCTTCATCAATGACCTTCCCTCCATCATAAGGTCAGAAGTGGGGATGATGATTTGGAGATGCCGGTGTGCAAAGTTAAAAATCACACAGCACCAGGTTATAGTCCAACAGGTTTATTTGGAAGCACTAGCTTTCAGAGCACTGTTCCATCATTAAGTGGTTGTACAGATGTGGGGATGTTTGCTGATGAGTGCACAATGTTGAGCACCATTCCTGACTCCTCAGATATTGAAGCAGCCCATGTTCAAACCCAACAAGATCTGGACAATATCCAGGTTTGTGTTGACAAGGGGAAGGTAACATTCGCACCACACAAATGCCAGGCAATGACCACACAAATGCCAGGCAATGACCACACAAATGCCAGGCAATGACCACCACCACCAAGAAAGAATCTAACTACCGCTCCTTGATATTCAAGAATATTACCATCACTGAATACCCCACAGTCAATATCCTGGTGGTTAGCATTAACCAGAAACAGAACTGGATCAGCCATATCAATGCAGTGGCTACAAGAGCAGGTCAGAAACTAGGAATCTTGCGGTGAGTAATTCCCCTCCTGTCTCCCCAATTCCTGTCACCATCTACAGGGTAAGGGTGTGATGGAATACCCTCCACTTGCCTGAATCTCTCCATGCCATGCACCATCCTGACTCAAAAATATATCTTCGGTCTTTCAGTGTCACTGGGTCAGAATCCTGGCATTCCCTCCCTAAGGGCATTGTGGGTCAACCCACAGCACATGGACTGCAGCAGTTCAAGGAGGCAGTTCACCCCCACCTTCTCAAGGGGGCAACTAGGGATGGGCAATAAATACTGGGCCCGGCCAGTGACACCCACACTCCATGGTAAAATAATGCAAATGATCACATGAGAAAGAATGCAGCAGCGATGTCATCGACTTGTATCAAGGGAGATCTGAACAGCACATTCAGCCTCTGAGTCTTGAGACCCAGATCCTTGTCAGAGATTCAAGCATAGAATCCAGACCAGAGTAGGATTGCTGTAGGATTGCCGCATCATCAGGGGCTGCTGTGGCTCAGAGTGAACCCAGACCCTTTCTGCTCTGTCAGAAGATAAACAGCAGGCAATGTATGCATGGCATGTATTACTTAGAGTTGTTCTGTTTGTCTCAGAGCCGTGGTCCAACGTGACCAGAATATTTATCTCCAGGTCTTACTGTCTTTCCCACTGCGCTCTCAAGTGGGAGGGAGGAGATCCAGTGTTGAGGAAGAGTTGGGGAGGTCATTCCCAGAGTTTTACCCCACGTTTAAATCTTTGCGGCAATTTGACCGTTAGCCTCATAGTTCTTTCTGAGAGCTCACTGCACTAAAACTGCTCGCTGCACTTTCACCATCAGAGTCTAGGTTAGATTTTATTGGCTATAAAGGGCTTTGGGACTTCCTAAAATGTGAAACCTGTCACAGAATCATTAGTCTTTCTTAAAGGATGACTATCTCAGACAAATGGTTGTGCCGGACAAACAGCTTCCTCTCCAAAACTGGGGACTGGCCAGGAGCTGAGGTGAATTACACTCAGGAAGTAAAAGTCTTTGAAATGTGGCTCATTAAAAAACACTGAGGGAAGCCCTTTCCATTCAGAGGTTAGACTTGAACGCAAATCGAGGGACAGTCTCCTCATATGCACTTAAACCCAGACACAGGAAAACCCAGCTTGCAGCTTTGTTGAATTTCATTATTTATCACCAGCAAAGAAACGGATTAATTGCTGTGAAAGCTGCTTAATGAGATATTGATTTATCCTAAGCCAAACACCCCCCAAAAATCCATTTCACTGCAGAAAGACAAGGTGTGAGCTGCCCTTCTGATGCACAGAAAGAAATCCATTCCAATACGAGAGCTCCTGATGCTGTTTTCCATATTCTCAGGGATAATTAAGCATTAACAATAAATGCTGGCCTTCAATAAAAAGAAAGAAAGAAAAAATATATATATTAACCAGGGGAGTTAGAGCCTCCTCAGTTTAGGGAAATGCTTAGTGCTGGCTGTGCCACAGTCAGTGTGTTCCCTTCCGGGACTAAGGTGGAGAGTTTCCACTTTGTAAAGAAAAATTAAAATAAATGCTGGTCTTTGGTGGCGATCCAGCCTGCAGCCATGGATGGGGAAGGTTATATTTCATATCCTCCGCATTGGGAAACCCCTGTAACTCAGTGGTTTTCTCAATACTCACCTGGTTTCGGTGATCCAAGTGATTAAACCTGGTCAGAGCAGGTCAGAACCTACACAGGCTCATGTGGATAGCTGCGGTACCCATTCCAAAGGCAAGGTAACCTTTTGGATATGATTCTAAGACCCCCTTAGAAGTGGGAAAGTACCCTCTGAGATTGTAAACTTTAATGTGTCGAAACTCCTCAACTGTCCGTCTGATTGGAACTGCCAACTGACCAATCATAAACGAGTGTGAAAAGTTCCAATGCAAATCTTGAAAGGAACTGTCAAAAGTGTCAAGACATTTAAACCCCCAGTGGGCTTATGTTTCAAACAAACCTTGGTTGGAATATTTTAAAGGTATTTTTGCTTGTTATTTCACTCTGTATGGCCGCATAGGGACACTAGTTACTGGGCTGCTGCATGTCAGATTTCACAATCTTCCCTTATCACAGTGGGATGGCTATAATTTCACAGTTTGATTCATAACTCCAAGCAGTTATACTCTTTGAAGTGGAACTATGAATTCAAATCATTGTTTTATTTAAGTGCTTATGCACTTGAATGGAAGTGACTGGGTCACATTTCAGGAGTCAGGAAATATTACAGACTGTACTTTTTTTTAATATTTGTTTGTGGGATGTGGATGTCCCTGGCTGACCCAGCCTTTATCACCCCGTCCCTAGTTGCCCCTTGAGAAGCTGGGGGTGAGCTGCCCTCTTGACCCGCTGCAGTCCATGTGCTGTGGGTTGACCCACAATGCCCTTAGGGAGGGAATTCCAGGATTCTGACCCAGTGACACTGAAGGAACGGTGATATATTTCCAAGTCAGGTTGGTGAGGGGGCTTGGAGGGAATTTGCAGGGGGTGGTGTTCCCATGTATCTGCTGCCCTTGTCCTTCTAGATGGAAGTGGTCGTGGGTTTGGAAGGTGCTGTCTGAGGATCTTTGGTGTATTTCTGCAGTGCATCTTATAGATAGTATATACTGCTGCTACTGAGTGTTGGTGATGGAGGGAGTGGGTGTTTGTGGATGCTGCTTTGTCCTGGATGGTGTTGAGCTTCTTGAGTGTTGTTGGAGCTGCCCCCATCCAGGGCAAGTGGGGAGTATTCCATCACACTCCTGACTTGTGCCTTGTAGACGATCGACAGGCTTTGGGGAGTCAGGAGGGGAGTTACTGCTGCATTGTTTCCAGGCTTAATCTGCTCTTGTAGCCAGTGTTTATGTGGTGAGTCCAGATGAGTTTCTGATTAATACTTGTCATGGGGGATTCAGTAATGGTAACACCACTGAATGTCAAACAGCAATGGGTAGATTGTCTCTTATTGGAGATGGTCATGACCTGGCAGTTATGTGGCGTGAATGTTACTTGCCATTTGTCAGCCCAAGCCTGCATATTGTCCAGATATTGATACATTTGAACATGTCTCACAATGTGGTCCCCTTTACATTGAGGTAAAGAAGCTTGGGCTGGAGACAGCCTCGTAGAAAATCCATGTGTTGGCCGCAAAGAAAGACCCTGACGTTCCAGTGTTGCCACTTCAACACCTGACCCTGTCCCCTGCCAACATCACTATCCCAGGCTTACTGCAGTGCTCCAGTGAAGCTCAGTGTAAGCTGGAAGAATAGTACTTCATTTTCTGTTTGGGAACCCTGTAGGCCTCCAGACTCAATATTGAGTTCAATAATTTTAGGGCCTGAACTCCCCCATGTCCCAACTTTCTACCACACACACCAGCCCATGTTATTACATAGTCTACCATTACGCATTGTTATGAAGGTGTAGTGTATACTGTACCATTAAGAGAGAGTGAAAGCTGGCAATGACTTAACAAGCACAGAATGTGTTGAAAATTTTAAACATGTAACATTTGGCTATGAAATAACTAGCTGAGCTGTCACTATGAAAAGCTACAAATCTGAATTTAGCCGATCAGTTTAAATTATGCCCCAAGATACCAAAATCCAATTGAATTTGAATTCAAATGTTTTGACGACATCAAACTAATGAGACAATCCGATGTTTTGGGATATAAAGAGCAAAAACAAACACAGATGGCCCACAGAATGACTCTCTGAAAGGTACATGATCGTAGAGACCGAAGACCCAGGAACATTCAGAGGAGGATTGACATAACTGATTTTGAAAGTTGAATTTTGCGTAAAACCTAATTGGAGGGTTTTATTGAATCAATATAGTGTTGTACAGTGGGAGGTAGATAAATTGATCAAACAAAGGAGGATTGTAGTATAGAAAGCTATTGTTTCATGTTCTATCTTTCTCATAGAGTTCAAGAATAAATTGTTATTTTTTTCTTTAAATAGTGGAATTTAGATAGTCCTAAATTACGAGGCGGGGTGAGCTTTTCTGTGTGTCTGGATTAAATTAGCAGAAGGGTTTACCCCGTGTATAATAACACTACCTATTGTTAGACACTAACAGTCTCCATTAACAGCTATTCACACTCCCAGTTGTCTGTCCAACTGTTCTTCTCTCTCTTCGGGCTCTATCCATACCTTTCATTTATACCTTACCCTCTCCTCCCACCCTACTTTCTTCATATAAACTGACACCTTCCTAGTTACCATCTGTTCTGAGGAAGGGTCTCTGGACCCAAAATGTTAACTTTGATTTCTGTCCACAGATGGTGACAGACCTGCTGAGCTTTTTCAGCAACTTCAGTTTTTGTTGCATTTGAACATGGACAGCTTCAGTATCTGAGGCGTTGTGAATGATGTGGAACATTATCCAATCAGCAGCGAACATCCTCACTTCTGCACAATCCTGTGCCAAACAACACGATGGAGGGTATTCTCAATGTGACTTTGTCTCCACAAGGACTCTCATGGACAGATGTATCTTTAGCTGGCAGATTGGTAAAGATGAGGTCAAGTATGTTTTCCCCTCTTGTTGGTTCCCTCCCCACATGCCGCAGACTCAGTTTAGCAGCTACGTCCTTCAGGACCTGACCAGCTCCATCAGGGTTTACTGTTGCTGAGCCACTCTTAATGGTGGGCATTGAAATCCCACCCAGATGCATTCTGTGCACTTGTCACCCTCAGCGCTTCCTCCAAGTATTGTTCAACATGGAGGAGTACCGATTCATCAGCTGAGGGAGGACGGTACGTGATAATCAGCAGGAGGTTTCCTTGCTGTGTTTAACCTGAAGCCACGAGACTTCATGGAGTCAATGTTGAGGACTCCTAGGGTAACTCCCTCCCGACTGTATCCCACTGCGCTGCCCCAGCTGCTGGGTCTGTCCTGACAGTGGGACAGGACATTTCCAGGGATGGTGATGGTGGGGTCTGTGAGGCTTGATTCTGTGAGTATGACTGTGTCAGGCTGTTGCTTGAGTAGCCTGGGAGACAGCTCTCCCAATGTTGGCACCAGCCCCCAGATGTTAGTGAGGGGATTTTGGAGGGTTGGCAGAGCAGTTTCTGCAGTAATCTTTCCCGGTGTCTAGGTCGATGCCAGGTGATCTGTCTGGTTTCATTTCCTTGAGACTTTGTAGCGATTGGTACAACTGAATAGCTTGATCGGCCATTTCAGAGGCAACTGAGACTCCAACACATTGCTGTGGGTTTGGAGTCACAGAGAGATTGAAGTTCCCTTCCCTGAAGGACATTACTGAACCAGATGAGTTTTCCCAACAATCAACAATGGGTTCATAGTCATCAGTTGATCCTTAATTCCAGATATTTTTTGCTGAACTCAAATTCCGACATCTGCCATGGCAAGATTTAAGCCCGGGTCCCCAGAACATTATCTGGGTCTGTGGTTATAGTTGAGTGAAAATACCACTTGGCCATTGTCCACCCTTCATGAAGAACCAATTGGCAGAGTTTAGGACTAGTTAGAAGAAGTCCTGGCTTCGATTCAATGCAACAAACTCATTGATGGTACGTCTCATTAAGTCAAATGCTGCATTAACAAGCAAGCTGACATTCCTCCCTGTTCATGATACTGTCTGGGCCCTGAGCCCTGACCATTGCTTGCACAGATATGACAAACTGAATGGCCTCCTAATGCACTGTATCAATTCTGTGATTCTGTGGCTGTATCCACCTTTTCACTCTCTCACTCTGTCTCTCTCTCTCTCTTACCCTCTCTGTCTCCAACTCCCCACCCCCCTCTCTCTCTTTCTGTCTCTCTCTCGCTCTCTTTCTCTTTCTGAGGCTGCTTCAAGTATACTCCTCTGTCTATTCCTGAAGAAGGGCTCATGCCCGAAACATCGATTTTCCTGCTCCTCGGATGCTGCCTGACCTGCTGCACTTTTCCAGCATCACTCTAACCCAGACTCTGGTTTCCACCATTGTTTTTACCGATTTCTCAGTCAGTCTTGTCTCTGGAATCAGCAGCAAATACATTGGAGGGACACTCAGAAGGAGAGCACACTCCAGGCATATACACACACACTCACACTCACACTCACACACACACTCACACTCACACTCACACTCACACTCACAGAAATGCACAGGCACATACAAACACAAACACACACACACACACACACACAAGCACACACTGATACACACACAGGCACACACTCAAGTGCAACATTGACACAAACTGATACAGACACATACACTCAGGTATACGGACACAGACACATATACACACAGATGCACACACACTAAAACACAAACACTGACACAGACACAGAGACACAAACACAGACACACACACAGACACACACACAGACACACACACAAACAGACACGCACGCACACACAGACACACACACAGACACACAGATACACACACACAGACACACACAGACATGCACACACACACACACAGACACACACAGACACACACACACACACACTCACACACAGACACATACACAATCTTCCTCCATATGTCCCCATTAAAGCTGGTACATTGCAGCTGAGTTTATGTTGACAGTATTTTTGAGTTTCCCGATGTTCCTGTTACAGATGCTCTGGTTGATTCTCAGTCCTTCAGAGAAGGCACTGTGTTTACATTTCTGGCCTAACAAGGAAGTGAGGTTGGGGAGGGGGTTAAACGCACACAGCTGGAAATGGGAACAGAGGAAAGACGGTGCTTCAATCCTTCGATTTATTTTTACACCAGTACAGAAAGTAGCTGCAAGGCAATTCCCAAAGACAGACTGTGAGGCTGCTATTGATGTGTGCTTCCGAGAAATGCTTACAGTGGTCTCTGAGGAGTGACCAGCACACCATTCATCACCCTGCTGTTTGCTGCCTCCAGATTGGCCTTAATTATCTGCCTGGGTCCCAGATAAGGCCACAGCCTGGCCCAACATCCCCGGATTGCAAAAAAACCAAACAGTTGCTAGGTAACAGAGACATCAGCTGAACAAGTAGCCAACTTGCCCCTTCCCTCCCATTCTGCTGCAATGCCAGTCACTACCAGCTTGTAGTTTTACTGCCACCATCTCCAGAAGCTCAGTGATGATGTTTGGTGACGAAATATCTGAAAAAAAAGCCTACAGCTCAGCGAGCAAACCTACATCCAGAAGTCTGTCCTTTCTCTAATGGGGCAAAGGACCCAAAGTTCACAAACTACAGGAACAATCATGAGATAGTCCTAATGAGATGAGACTACTGTCTTAAACAAATTGCAGATGATTACAAGATAGCATCAGGGACAAGTTACATTATTAATTTAGACATTGTTATGAAGTTATTGGGACCCTCTACCAAACAGGTACTCTCCCATCTAGAGTCATAGGGTCATACAACATTGGGGAGGACGGGGAGGAATAAGACTCTTCAGCCCAACCTGTCCGTGCCAACAACGTTTCCTTAACTGAACTAGTCCCATTTGGCAGCATTTGGCCCATATCCCTCCAAACCCTTCCTATTCATATACCCAACCAGATGTCTTTTAAATGTGGCAATTGTACCAGCCTCTACCACTTCCTCTGGCAGCTCATTCCATACACGTCCCACCCTCTGTGTGAAAACGTTGCCCCTCAGGTCCCTTTTAAATCTTTTCCCTCTCACTCTAAACCTATACCCTCTAGTTTTAGATTCTGGCATTCTAAGGCAAAGACCTTGTCTACTTACCCTATCCATGCCCCTCATGATTTTATTAAACCTCTACATGGCCAGCCCTCAGCCTCCTGCGCTCCAGGGGAAGATATCCCAGCATACTCAGCTTCTCCTTCTAACTCAAACCCTCCAGTCTCGGTAACATCCTGGTAAACCTTTTTTGCATTCTTTCCAGTTTAATGACATCCTTCCTCTAGCAGAGCGACCAGAATTGTAAGCAGTCCTCCAATTGTGGCCTCACCAACGTCCTGTACCGTGCCTACTTACCCAGCATCCCCTTTATACCCTACCAAGTCAGTGTGGTCAAGCACAGGTAGGTGGGTCTAGTTTAGTTGGGGATTATGGTCAGCATGGACTGGTTGGACCGAAGGGTCTGTTTCCATGCTGTATGACCCTATGACTCCATAATGCAGAGACTAGGACAGCACACAGTACTCCAGCTACTGCCTAATCAAAGTTCTGAACAGCTCAAACATAACCATGCAGCTGTTAGAATCCATATATTGACTGATAAAGGCAGGTATGCAATATACTTTCTTAACAACCCCATTAACTTGCCCTGCCACTTTCAGGATCTGGAATAGCATCCCAGAATCCCGCTGTACCTCTGAGATTCCTAGTGTCCTCCCACTCATTGAGTATTCCCTTAAAAACTGAGAGAGCTGTGGATGCTGTAAATCAGAAATAAAAACAAGAATTGCTGGAAAAGCTCAGCAGCTCTGGCAGCATCCGTAGAGAGAAATCAGGAGTTGTTCCGAGGAAGGGTCACTCGACCTGGAACATTAACTCTGATCTCTCTTCACAGATGCTGCCAGACCTGCTGAGCCTCTCCAGCAACCTTTGTTTCTTTTACTGAGTGTTCCCCTGTCTCATTCCTTCTTCTAAAGTACACCACTGGGTCGCTTGAATGTCACTAAAATGGATGTCGATTGAGTCATGTTAGGCCGAGGTTACTGGGTGGGGGGAGGGGGGGCAGGGGGTGTGTGGGGTGTGGGGGAAGGAGATGGCGGGAGCAATAGACATGACTATGAAATTTGAACAGATCGGCCATGATCTTATTGAATGGTGGAGCAGGTTCAAGAGGCTGAAATGCTCCCAATTCTCTGCTCAGATGGTTCATGCCTGGCTGGCTCAGTCTGTAGAGTATGAGACTCTTAATCTCAGGGTCGTGAGTTCGAGCCCCACGTTGGGCAATGTGTCCTGTTTGGAAGGGCTCCTGCTTGAAACGTCGGTTCTCCTGCTCCTTGGATGCTGCCTGACCTGCTGCGCTTTTCCAGCACCACACTGATCTAAACCTAGATGGTTCATGGCCCAGTTCTGTGGGTCTCAACCTTCCAGCGAACACAGGACGATAAAGGAAGAGGCTTTATCTCACTGAGTTTTAGGTTAGCCAATCTAAAGTAACCCACTTCATTATGGAACTGCCCTCAACCCTTTTACCTGAGACCTTAGACAAGATTTAGGATGCATAGGATGGGGAAGGAAATGGTAGGGCATGGGCACAATAGAAATGTGGAGCTTATTCAAGGAACAGCTACTACATGTCCTTGATAAGTATGTACCTGTCAGGCAGGGAGGAAGTTGTCGTGCACAGGAGCTGTGGTTTACTAAGGAAGGTGAATCTCTTGTCAAGAGGAAGAAGAAGTGAGGATAAGATGTGAAGGCTCAGTTAGGGTGACTGGGAGTTACAAGGCAGCTGGGAAAGATCTAAAGAGAGAGCTAAGACAAGCGAGCAGGGGACATGAGACGTTGTTGGCTGATAGGATCAGGGAAGCTAAAGCTTTCTATAGGTATATCAGGAATAAAAGAATGACGAGAGTAAGATTAGAGCCAATCAAGGAGAGTAGTGGGGAGTTGTATGTGGAGTCAGAGGAGATAGGGGAAGTGCTAAATAAATATTTTTTGTCAGTATTCACACTGGAAAAAGACAATGGGGTTGAGGAGAATACAGAAAAACAGGGGATTGAGGTTCACAAGGAGGAGGTATTAGCAATTCTGGAGAGTGTAAAAATAGACAAATCCCCTGGACTAGATGGGATTTATCCTGGATTCTCTGGGAAGCCAGGGAGGAGATTGCCAAGCCTTTGGTTTTGATCTTTATGTCATCATTGTCTACAGGAAGAGTGCCAGAAGACTGGAGGATAGCAAATGTTGTCCCCTTGTTCAAGAAGGGGAGTAGAGACAAGCCTGGTAATTATAGACCAGTGAGCCTTACTTCAGTTGTGGGTAAAGTATTGGAAAAGGATTTATAATCATCACAACAGGAATAAGTTGATTAGGGATAGTCAACATGGTTTTGTGAAGGGTAGGTCGTGCCTCACAAACCTCATTAACTTTCTCACGGTAGACTACTGCAGAAAAAAAACAGAGGCATGGGATTGACGGTGATTTAGAGGTTTGGATCAGAAATTGGCTAGCTGAAAGAAGACAGAGGGTGGTGGTTAATGGGAAATGTTCATCTGGAATTCAGTTACAAAGATCTGTTTTGGGTCCACTGCTGTTTATCATTTTTATAAATGACCTGGATGAGGGCGTAGAAGGATAGGTAAGCAAATTTGTGGATGACACTAAGGTCGGTGGAGTTGTGGATCGTGCCAAAGGGTGTTGTAGGTTACACAGGGATATTGATACATTGCAGAGCTGGGCTGAGAGCTGGTGAGTGGAGTTTAATGTAGTAAAGTATGAGGTTATTCACTTTGGAAGGAGTAACAGGAATGCAGGGTACTGGGCTAATGGTAATATTCTTGGTAGTGTGGATGAGCAGAGAGCTCTCGGTGTCCATGTACATAGATCCCTGAAAGTTGCCACCCAGGTTGACAGGGTTGTTAAGAAGGCATACGGTGTTTTAGCTTTTATTGGTAGAGGGATTGAGTTTCGGAACCATGGGATCATGCTGCAGCTGTACAAAACTCTGGTGTGGCCGCACTTGGGGTATTGTGTACAGTTCTGGTCGCCGCATTATAGGAAGGATGTGGAAGCTTTGGAAAGGGTTCAGAAGAGATTTACCAGGATGTTGCCTGGTATGGAGGAAAGGTCTTATGAGGAAAGGCTGAGAGACTTGAGGCTGTTTTAATTGGACAGAACAAGGTGACGTATAACATAATCAGAGGGTTCGATAGTCAGACCCTTTTTCCTTGGATGGTGAAGGCTAGCATGAGGGGACATAGCTTTAAATTGAGGGGTGATAGATATAGGACAGATGTCAGAGGTAGTTCCTTTACTCAGAGAGTAATAGGGGTGTGGAACATCCTGCCTGCAACATTAGTAGACTCGCCAACTTTATAGGCATTTAAATGGTCATTGGATAAATATGGATGCGGATGGAACAGTGTAGGTTAGATGGGCTTCAGATTGGTTCCACAGGTCAGCACAATATTGAGGGCTGAAGGGCTTGTACTGTGCTGTAATGTTCTATGTTCTATATTCTACCTCCTGTAAAACCAATTACCATCTTGTGTTGGTCAAACATCTCGAAATTACCTAGGAACATAGGAACAGGAGTAGGCCATTCAGCGCCTCAATCTTGTTCTGCCATTCAATGGGCTGATCTGTGGCCTAACTCCATATCCCTAACTTTGGCCCATGTCCCTTAATACTTTTGCTTCACAAAAACTTCTCTCTCTCAGATTTAAAATTAACAACTGACCCAGCATCCACTGCCAATTGTGGAAGAGAGTTCCAAACCTCTCCCAGCCTTTACGTGTGCAAATGCTTCCTGCTAACTGTCCTGAACATTCTGGCCCTCAGTCTCAGACTCTGTCACTGGTTCTAGAATCTTCAACCAGTAGAAATAGTTTATCGTTATCTACCCTGTCTTTCCCTGTTACTATCTTGAAGACTTCAAATTGATCACCACTTAAACTTCTACATCCTGAAGAAAACAGACCAAACCTGCATAAACTCTACTCATAACCTGAAGTCAACTATCATTCTAGTAATCACACATTAAACTCTTTCAATCACATTCTCCACCAAATATTTAGTTAACTCTTCCTAATCCCAGCACTGCCGTTTTGTAAAGTGTGACTGACTTGAGATTGCAGCTCTCAGAGCAAAGCAATGAATACTTTTGGACATGGCTACAGTTCTACAGGAACATTCTGGAATTAGTTTCACAAGATATCTTCGCCCAACTGACAATGAAAAGAATGATCATTGGAACTGTTTGGATGTTAATAGTGTGGGGAATATTGGCCAGGAATAATCTCTGCTGGTCTTCTGCGAACAATTTCCTGAGATCATTAACATTTACCTGATTGAAGAACTCTCAATATAAAGACAGATCTGAAAAATAAATCTCATCAGTACTGACCCTCCGACAGTGCGGCATTCCTCAACACTGACCCTCCGACAGTGCAGCACTCCCTCAGCACTGACCGTCTGGCAGTGCGGCACTCCCTCAGTACTGACGCTCCGACAGAGCAGCACTCCCTCAGCAATGACTGTCTGACAGTGCGGCACTCCCTCAGCACTGACCCTCCGACAGTGCAGCACTCCCTCAGCACTGACCGTCTGACAGTGCGGCACTCCCTCAGAACTGATGCTCCGACAGTGCAGCACTCCATCAGCACTGACTGTCTGACAGTGCAGCACTCCCTCAGCACTGACCCTCCGACAGTGCAGCACTCCCTCAGCACTGACCGTCTGACAGTGCAGCACTCCCTCAGCACTGACCGTCTGACAGTGCGACACTCTCTCAGCACTGACCCTCTGACAGAGCAGCACTCCCTCAGCACTGACCGTCTGACAGTGCAGCACTCCCTCAGCACTGACCGTCTGAAAGTGCAGCACTCCCTCAGCACTGACCATCTGACAGTGCGGCACTCCCTCAGTACTGACCCTCTGACAGTGCAGCACTCCCTCAGCACTGACCCTCTGACAGTGCCCACTCCCTCAGCACTGTCCCTCCGACAGAGCAGCACTCCCTCAGCACTGACCCTCCGACAGTGCCCTCTCCCTCAGCACTGACCCTCCGACAGTGCAACACTCCCTCAGCACTGACCCACCGACAGTGCAACACTCCCTCAGCACTTTCCCTCCGACAGAGCAGCACTCCCTCAGCACTGACCCTCCGACAGAGCAGCACTCCCTCAGCACTGACCCTCCGACAGTGCCCTCTCCCTCAGCACTGACCCTCCGACAGTGCAACACTCCCTCAGCACTGACCCTCCGACAGTGCAACACTCCCTCAGCACTGACCCTCCGACAGAGCAGCAGTCCCTCAGCACTGACTGTCTGACAGTGCGGCACTCCCTCAGCATTGACCCTCCGACAGTGCAGCACTCCCTCAGCACTGACCGTCTGACAGTGCGGCACTCCCTCAGAACTGATGCTCCGACAGTGCAGCACTCCATCAGCACTGACTGTCTGACAGTGCAGCACTCCCTCAGCACTGACCCTCCGACAGTGCAGCACTCCCTCAGCACTGACCATCTGACAGTGCAGCACTCCCTCAGCACTGACCGTCTGACAGTGCGACACTCTCTCAGCACTGACCCTCCGACAGAGCAGCACTCCCTCAGCACTGACCGTCTGACAGTGCAGCACTCCCTCAGCACTGACCGTCTGACAGTGCGGCACTCCCTCAGCACTGACCCTCTGACAGTGCAGCACTCCCTCAGCACTGACCCTCTGACAGTGCCCTCTCCCTCAGCACTGTCCCTCCGACAGAGCAGCACTCCCTCAGCACTGACCCTCCGACAGTGCCCTCTCCCTCAGCACTGACCCTCCGACAGTGCAACACTCCCTCAGCACTGACCCTCCGATAGAGCAGCACTCCCTCAGCACTGACCCTCCCATAGTGCAGCACTCCCTCAGCACTGACCCTCCGACAGTGCCCTCTCCCTCAGCACTGCCCCACCGACAGAGCAGCACTCCCTCAGCACTGACCCTCTGACAGTGCAGCACTCCCTCAGCACTGACCCTCTGACAGTGCGGCACTCCCTCAGCACTGACCCTCCGACAGTGCCCTCTCCCTCAGCACTGACCCTCCGACAGTGCAACACTCCCTCAGCACTGACCCTCCGACAGAGCAGCACTCCCTCAGCACTGACCCTCCCATAGTGCAGCACTCCCTCAGCACTGACCCTCTGACAGTGCCCTCTCCCTCAGCACTGCCCCACCGACAGTGCAACACTCCCTCAGCACTAACCCTCCGACAGTGCAGCAGTCCCTCAGCACTGACCCTCTGACAGTGCCCTCTCCCTCAGGACTGAAGTGTTTGTCTCGATCTGATGCTGAACTGTTTGGCTGGTGAGTTGATTAATCATGTTCTCACCCCAAGGCCATTATTTCCCTCCCCGAGCTTATGCTTCCCCAACATACGGCCAGGCCTCCTTGTTTAATTGTTCATTCCTCTCTCCTGTGATCACCGTTTAACTTCAATAAGCTGCTTATATCCACGTTATCCTGTTTTCCCAGCATGTTAAAGAGCTGTATTTTTCTCCCAATCCTCCTTTGTGCAGTGAAAAACAAGTTTAATTCAGTAATCCCTCCTTCCTAACTTGGCGTTTGACATCAATGGATAATCTCTTTTGCCGCTCTCTAAATCCTGTCTCAATGACTCCAGAACGGTTGAAAGATGTTTCACAGGGTTTCTCTGTGGAGTTTAACAGGAGGTATATGAGCAGGGGGCAAATTGCCAAACTATTGTGTATAGCTATGAGCTGGGAAGGGTCTTACGAGAGGTTGGAGCTGGTAAAACCATATTGCTTTTTGGGATATGTGTATTTGATTCCACAATTCCAACACCCTCACGCTGGACTGGTTCATAATTGATCTACTGCAGATATTTCAATACAGGAAGGATCAAGAGGCACTTTCAAAAGCGTAAAGATCATTTACAAAGCTGTTACCAGAAACGTGATGTTGCTAAACATATTAGGAAAAGTTGGACAGGCTGGTTCACTATTTCCTTAAAAATTAGACGGATGGGTAACTTCATCAAGGTCTTTAAAACCTGAAAGGTTTTGATAAACTGGACATTCAGAGAATGAGGCTTCCCTACCCAGAGCCCGACTCTGTTATTGAGTCTTAGAGATGTACAGCATGGAAACAGACCCTTCAGTCCAACCTGTCCATGCTGACCAGATATCCCAACCCAATCTAGTCCCACCTGCCATCACCTGGCCCATATCCCTCCAAACCCTTCCTATTCATATACCCATCCAAATGCCTCTTAAATGTTGCAATTGTACCAGCCTCCACCATTTCCTCTGGCAGCTCATTCCATACACGTACCACCCCCTGTATGAAAAAGTTGCTGTTTGTGTCCCTTTTTAATCTTTCCCCTCTCACCTTAAACCTATACCCTCTAGTTCTGGACTCCCCTACTCCTGGGAAAAGACTTTGTCTATTTATCCTATCTATGCCACTCATAATTTTGTAAACCTCTATCAGGTCACCCTCAGCCTCCGACATTCCAGGGAAAATAGCACCAACCTTTCCTTATAGTTCAAACACAGCAAATCTGGCAAAATCCTTGTAAATCTTTTCTGCACCCTTTCAAGTTTCACACCATCATTAACGCAGTATTCAGAAGTGGCCTAACCAGAGTCCTGTAAAGCCACAGTGCAATACTCAATACTCTGACCAATAAAGGAAAGCATACCAAGCACCTTCTTCACTATCCTATCTACCTGCAACTCCACTTTCAAGGAACTATGAACCTGCACTCCAAGGTCTCTGAGTTCACCAACGCTCCCCAGGACCCTACCATGAAGTGTGAATGTATTTGTGGGAGTACTCTGATCCACCCAGTTCTTCGGCTGGAACCTATGCTACAGCAGCTGCCTTTAATTCTTCCTTTGTTAATGCCTGTCTGGTGTTTCTCCATCACTGAAAAGCTCCATCCCAGACAGCATCCTGGTGAATCCCCTCTGCGTCCCCTCCAGTACCGTCACATCCTTCCAATAGTGTGGGGACCAGAACTGCTCACAGTCCTCCAGCCGTGGTCAAACCAAAGTCCTGTACAGCTCCAACATCACCTCCTGACTCTTGTACTCAATATCTTGGCTAATAAATTCAAGTATTGGACATTATCCACTTTATCTATTAGTTGACGTGCCTTTGAATATCCATCAAGTCCCGATGATCCTCTGCACTTCCAGTGTCTCACCATTTACCATGTACTGCTACACCATGTTAGATCTCCCAGGATACACAAGCCCACACTTTTCAGGATTGACTTCCATTTCCTGCTGTTCAGATTCCCTGAGGCAGACATCCAGGGGACACACTGATTACAAACCAAAATAAACTGCAGATGCTGTCAATCAGAGACTAAAACAGAAATTGCTGGAAAAGCTCAGCAGGTCTGGCAGCATCTGTGGAGAGGAATCAGAGTTTACGTTCTGGGTCAAGTGTCCCTTCCTCAGAAGTGATCTCACAGGTGATGTGTCTCACAGAGAGCCCAGCCTGACACAGCAACATTTACCACTCAGTTGAGGTGGCTTTTCAGCATTAGATTGGCTTAAATGTGCATAAATTTGCAGAACTTTAAACCTAAATTATATTCGGAGGAAACGGTTTCCACAATGATTAGTGTTGGTTTAAACATTCAGCTCATGAATACAGTCACACCCTCGAATCAAATTAATCCTGGTGAGGTTCTCTAATTGCTTCTGTTTGTGAGCTTCAAGTGAAGTTGGTTCTTCAGTCACAAGGGTTGTAATAGACACTGCTTAATGCTTTCAAGTTATTTACTTTATTAATAACTAGATTCCCTGATGGTTGTGACTTGATACTGATTTGTCTCTTGGACAGAGCTTGTTAGGTGGTCACAGGCTAATTGAACAGTGTGAACACTTGTCCCAGAACTGAACATGCTACTCGAAGTGTGGCCTCACCAAAGTCTTATAAAGTTGCAACATGACATCCTGACTCTTGCACATTCCATTCCCTGATTAATAAATAAGAATACCTTCTACCTTCTTTACCATGTCCACTGTCAGGGAGCTACGGAGCCCAAGGTCCCTCTGTTCAGGGTCCTGCCATTGACTGTGTCCTTTTCCTTCACATGTTTTTAATAAATTAAAACACCAGTGATGGCTGACCTCCCAAAAAATGTTGATTTTTCTTGTGGTATTTTAATTATATTTAGCTATTAATTGAACAATACCAAATTACAATTCTTAAATGTAAAAGAATGTTTTTAATGCAGATTTCATTTCATTCTTAAATCACAGAATCACAGGCATGTTGAGGTGCAGAAGAAACACAATCTACTCCTTTCTGCTCACACCCTTACACCATGTTTTCATTGGAAAATATTGCCTGATGATGCTGCTTCTCTCCAGTGCTCAGCAGTTTGTAAATGTCCTCACGCGGAACTTCAAACACTGACTTCAATTCAGGAAACCAGTCTGAGTTTCACCGGAATTGTTAGTCAGAGCTGAGAAGGGGAAGACCACAGCTCTTTATAGAAGGCTCCAAATCACTGAAACTGTCACCGAGACAGGGGACAGTTCATTAGTCAACTCCCCAGCTCAGCGAGCACACCCACAACCACAGCAGCCAGCATCTGAGCTTGAATGGACTGAAGGACTAGCACACGTCCAGTTTCCTGGCTGATGTTTGTATTCTCTTAGTTTGATTCTACACACTTGGTAACTGGCTATAACTCTGGATCTCAAAACTGCCACAGGCCAACAGACTGGGTAGGAGGGGCAAGAGGCCATTCAGCCCTTTGACCCTGCCTCGCCCTTCTAGAATGTCACAGTTGATCTCTTTGTTGTGCTGTACATCTCTATAACTCTGCGACTCTGCGTTGTTAACACAGGTGAAGAGGTCCATGTTGAGGTGGGGACCTGATTGAAGTCCATAAAATCATGAGAGGTATAAACAGGGTGGATAGCAAGAAGTGTTTTCACAGAGTGGGGGACTCAATTACTCAGGGTCACGAGTTCAAAGTGAGAGGAAAGGGGAGATATGCGTTGGAAGTTCTTTACACAGAGGGTGGTGGATACCTGTTACATGTTGCTAGTGGAGGTGGTAGAGGCAGGTACAATAGCGTCATTTAAGATGTATCTAGACATATACATGACGGACAGGGAGCAGAGGGATACAGATCCTTGGAAAATAGGTGTCAGGTTTAGATGGAGGATCTGGATCAGCACAGGCTTGGAGGGTCGAAGGGCCTGTTCCTGTGCTGTAACGTTCTTTGTTCTTTGTGTTTTTGGATTCTGCTGGCATATCTCACAGCCTGGGATTATATTATACTTTCATGGTGAATATTTTCCTGTATATTTCACCCCTGATGTAGGTAGCAGGGTATTCGAATATTGACAGCCTCTATCTGCTGGATGACTGCAACATGCTGAGACTGTGGCCTGACATATCATGGTGATGAAACAGCTCAATCAGCAAAACTCCTTTATATTTCCCATGTAGAATCCAAGGGAGAGAGTTGGACAAATAACTATAGAGCCACAGAGTCAGGGAGATGTACAGAACAGGAGGAGACGCACCAGACCGACTCATCCATGATGTTCTAAATTAATCTGGTCACATTTGCCAGCACCTGGCCCATAGCCCACCAAACCCTTCCTATTCATATACCCATCCAGATGCCTTTTCAATGCTGTAATTGTACCAGCCTCCATCACTTCTTCTGGCAGCTCATTCCACACACGGACCACCCTCTGTGTGAAAAAGTTGCCCCTTAGGCCCCTTTTATACCTTTCCCCTGTCGCCCTAAACCTATGCCCTTTAGTCTGGACTCCCCCACCCCCCCAGGGAAAAAAACCTTGTCTATTTAAATCTTGAAAGCAAGTTCAAATGCGTGGAGACTACAAAACAGGAACACTCTGATGATGGTTTTTTGGAGAATCAGGGAAACAGAGAATGTAAATGCCACTGCGTCTCAGTGAGCTATCTGCCTCTCCTTGTGCAGGCCTGAGTCAGGAACCTTTGTTTACCCTGTCCTGTAACTCCTTACTGTGTACACCAGATGGCAGTCTACTCCACACATTAACAACGAATAAGCTTAGTAAGTTCACAAAAACATCCAGACAACATTTCACTGGGACAACAGGGGAATTACTGTCCTCTCTCTCAGTCTGCAACACAAAACTCTCCATCTCCATAAATGTGATGGATAATTGCACCACATTTAGCCTCCAGTTAAATTAAATTGATTTAAAACACAGATTACACTTCCTACAAAATAGATTTCCAGAATAGTCAATCCATGTAACATTTTGTAAATTCCACTTTGGTAATAGAAACAGTCTGACTCAAGATACAGACAGACTCGAACCTCACACCTTCGATACATTGTCTGAGCTGAGATGTCACTTTTTTTAATAAAATCTTAAGTTAGCTTGAGAATGTGACTTATGGGGGGCACAGTGGTTAGCACTGCTGCCTCACAGCGCCAGAGACCCGGATTCGATTCTCGCCTCAGGCAACTGTCTGTGTGGAGTTTGCACGTTCTCCCCGTGTCTGCGTGGGTTTCCTCCGGGTGCTCCGGTTTCCTCCCACAGTCCAAAGATGTGCGGGTCAGGTGAATTGGCCATGCTAAATTGCCCATAGTGTTAGATAAGGGGTAAATGTAGGGGTCTGGGTGGGTTGCGCTTCAGAGGGTCGGTGTGGACTTGTTGGGCTGAAGGGCCTGTTTCCACACTGTAAGTAATCTTAGTAAAAGTGGTTCTGGGTTTTACATATTAATGAACTGAAACCTGTAACCCATTCTAAAAGATGAAAGACTGAACAGCAATCTAGGATCAATATATTGTTTCAGTTGCATGACACTGTATTCTTTTGCTATAAATTGTGTCTTATAGTCCTATAGTCCTGCTCAACAAACACCTGATGAAGGAGCGTCGCTCAAAAAGCTAGTGTTTCCAATTAAACCTGTTGGACTATAACCTGGTGTTGTGTGATTTTTAACTTTGTACACCCCAGTCCAACACCAGTTCCTCCATGTCAGACAAAATAGATGTTAGTTCCTTAAATTAAAAACTGGTGAGAGACAGTCACCTTGAAATTCCTCAAACCTACCCACACACTGCCCATCTCCCTCAAACATTCCACCAATTTCCCTCAATCACTCTCTCCCTCAATCACTCTCTCCATCAGTCTCTCCCTCACTCCTTCAATCACTCTCTCTCTTACTCCCTGAATCACTCTCTCCCATCTCCCTTAATAACTCACTCCCTCAATCACTCTCCCCACCTCACTCAATCACCCTTTCCCTCACTTCTTCAATCACTCTCTCCCTCACTCCCTCAATCACCCTCTCCCTAACACTCTCCATCATTCACTCCCTATATCCCTCAATCCTATCTCTCTCACTACTTTTCTCCTGCCCCTGGTGCTGTTGCTAACATGTATAACCTCAGGAGAATGAGCTGCAAATGTGTTGATGGTCAAAGCACAGCAGGTTAGGCAGCATCTCAGGAGAATGAGTTGGCTGTGTTGTCTATAGGACGATTACTCTGGTGTGTTTTGGACTGACTGAAGGGAAGCACAAGGTGCTATGTTGCTGCAGTATTTATTGAGTTGCTGGGATTTATGACATAAAGTGGGACGCGTTATGTCTCTGACAGCGAGGAGGGGTTCAGTCATTGCCTGATCTTCCTGAGTGAAGCCAACAGATGGAGGTATATTACAGGTTATTGAGCAGGACTCTCTTTTTCTCTTTCTCTCTCTCTCTCTCTCTCTCTCTCCCCCCCAGTATTTTAGATGCTCAGAGTGTGGGGGGGTCGGGGTGATGGAGGGGTCTTTGAAGCTGTGGATCCCCTGAATTGCATCCCTCCCTCATCCCTTTCCGGATAGTTATAAACCCACCCCACTACAAGGTAAGGGCGACACATAATCCTTCCCTCAGTTAAACCAGGTGGGTTTATCTTTGACAGAATAAAACAAAATTAAAATAATGCGGATGCTGGAAATCAGAAACAAAAATCAGAAAATGCTGGAGAAACTCAGCAGCTCAGGCAGCCTCTGTGCAGAGAGAAAGCAGATCCAGTGTTTCAAGTGTGACATGATGCATTTTTGTAGAGCTCCTGAGTCAGTTACAGCAGGTATTGTTGTTACTGAGGATGGATTATCATTCTATCAGTTTCTTTTTACAATTTAACCTCCAGCAGCAGCCTCCGTAGTGTGATTGCGCTGATCCTGTGGGTTAACTTGCCCAGTGACATGAGCACGGCACCTCCGTCTCCATCTCAGAAATCATCAGAAATAATCTAAATCTGGAGTAAATATTCATCTGACCCCATACTGACCTCGCACACCAACTATATCATCCCCAGAACCTCAGCTGGCAATACCCCCCTGTGCCCCCTTCCCTCCTCCCCATTCTATCTCACCCCCTCTCCCACCCCCATTATCCTCACCTCCTCCTCCGCCCCCCTTTCTCTCTCACCCCCTTCCCAAACCCCCCATTACCTTTATCCCCTCCCCGCCCCCATTCTATCTCACCCCCTCCCCCACCCCCATTACCCTCACCCCCTCCCCCACCCCCATTCTCTCTCACCCTCCTCCACTGCTCCCCATTCTCCCCCAGCCTCACCCATACTCCACCATTCTCCCTCACCCCCTCCCCCATTCTCCTTGACCCACCTCCCCTGTGCCTTCCTCTCCCACCCTCTACACAATCCCACTCACCCTCCCTCCCCAGCTCTGTTCCCCTTGCCCTGGTGGTTAGACCTAGCCTCTATCTATCAGGTTCCCTCTCTGCCCAGACCCTCCCATTACACCTTCCATTTATCTTCATTGTGTGTGTGTGTCTGAGTCTCTGTGTTTGTGAGAGTGTGTCTGTGTGTGTGTTTGTGTGTATATCTGTGTGTGTGTGTCTGAGTCTCTGTGTTTGTGAGTGTGTGTTCGTGCGCGTATGCATGTCTGTGTGTGTCTGTGTCTGTGAGTGTGTGTTTGTGTGTCTGTGTGCGTGTTTGTGTGTATATCTGTGTGTGTAGATCTGTATGCGTATGTGAGTGTGTGTGACTGTGGCGTGTGTATGTCTGTGTGTGTGCCTGTGTGTGTCCGACTGTGTGTGCACGTGTGTGTGTGTGTGTGTCTGTGTGTGTGAGTATGTGTCTGTTTCTGTGAGTGTGTCTGTGTGAGTATGTGTGTGTGTTTGTGTGTCTGTGAGTGTGTGTCTGTGTGAGTATGTTTGTGTATGCCTATGTAAGTGTGTCTATGTGAGTATGTGTGTGCGTGTGTCTATGTGAGTGTGTGTCAATGTAAGTATGTGTGTGTCTATGTGAGTATGTGAGTATGTGTGTTCTGCGTGTGTATGTGTATGTGTGTGTCTATGTGAGTATGTGCATGCGTCTATGTGAGTAGTGTGTGTTTGTGTCTATGTGATGTGTGTGTGTCAGTGTGTGTGTGTGTCAGTGTGTGTATGTGTATGTGTGTGTGTGTCTATGTGAGTGTGTGTATATTTCAGTGTGTGTGTGTGAGTGTGTGCGTGCGTGAATGTGTGTGAGTGTGTGTGTGTGTGTCTGTGTGTGTGTGAGTGTGTGTGTGAGTGTGTGTGTGAGTGTGTGTGTGAGTGTGTGTCTGTGTGTGTGTGTCTGTGTGTGTGTGAGTGTGTGTGTGTGAGTGTGTGTGTGTGTGTGTGTGTGTCATTGTTCCGGCGTGTGATCTTCACTGTCAGAAGACACTGATTGGCTGCTGTGAAAACAGGGTGTGATGTACCTTCCTCTGAGTGCGGAGCAACAGGAGACTGTCAGCTGGAAGCATGGCTCCACTTTCTGAAGGAACCTCCTGTTGGAAATGCAGAGCTGTGACCTGACCTTTCCTTTAACCCCTGACCTCTGCACTCCTGCCCAGTATCACCCCGGTAACTCACCAACCGTAGCTCGAGCCACGTGGAATAATTTGCAGAATTTCCCACTCTCAGGTTGAGAGTTCCTGAAGAACCAGCAAGCTAGATCACCAAAGCAAGGGCCATGGTTGGAATTGGATTGTTCTGGTTGATAGCCCTGTTTGAGGGAGGAGGAGATGCCAGAATGAGATGTTGTGATGTTATGGATGGTCTTTCAATAATGACATTCTTGAGAAGATGCGACCTCAATCTTGTTTAGTTCTGACAGGCTGTTGGCTCAGAGCAGCTCCCTGTTCAGGCGGCTTTTGGATGGTTCTCACTGGGTCACTTACACACACCAAGCTTCTCAGGTGCAGTTTTGGAAAGTCCTCAACCAAAACATTCAGACAGAATTTCCATTCCTGGTTTTAAGGTCTAGCAAGCCATGTCTGGCTTATATACACATAACACCATCCCTGTGTCTGCGTAAACGATTACGATATCCCAACAATGCACAGATGTGGACATTACTGTCCAGGCCAGTGACAGTTAAAAGACAGTCCCCTCACAGTGAGCCCAGAGTCACATATACGCCAGACCAGGTAAAGAATGGACATTGGTGAACCAGATGAAACAAAAACAGAAATTGCTGGAGAAACTCAGTAGGACTGATAGCATCTGTGGAAAGACAAAGCAGAGTTAATATTTCACATCCAGTGAGCCTTCCTCAGAACAATCAGCATTGTGGTGCTGGGTGAAGTTCACTCTGGACATAGACGCAGGAATTCCTGATGAAGGGCTTTTGCCCCAAACATCGATTCTCCTGTTCCTCGGATGCTGCCTGACCTGCTGTGCTTTTCCAGTGCCACACTAATCCAACATCAGCAGTCCTCACATTCTCTGCTCACACAGCCACACGTGTGAGCACACATACACGCACAGCCACGTGCACATATGCATGCACGCACACACGCACACACACGCACACACACAAACATACAGACACATGCACAGATACACATAAACACACACAGACACACACATGCACAAACAGACACACAAATGAAAATACACACTCGCAGATACACACACACACACACACACGTATGCACACAGACACACATACACAGACACACATATGCACGCACGCACACAGACACATACACACACACATAGGCACACACGCACAAATACACATACACTGACACACACAGGCATAAACACACACAGGCACGCACACACTCGCGCAGACACATAAACACGTGCACACACAAACACGCAGGCATGTACACACAAGCACAGACACACACACATACGCACAGACACACAAATGCACACACACACATGCACACAGACACGTGTACACAGATATACAGACACATGCACGCACACACATACATGCACACACATTCACATATACGCATACACACACAGACATGCACAAACACATATAGACGCACTCATAGACACACACTTGGTGCTGTAGTATTTTAAATCTCTTTCCCCGGGTGGATCTCAAATTCAGTGTGGTCAAGTAAACATGGCCTCAAAATTGGACATTAGAACACAGAACATTACAGCGTAGTACAGGCCCTTCGGCCCTCGATGTTGTGCCAACCTGTGGAACCAATCTGAAACCCATCTATCCTACATTATTCCATTCTCATCCATTTGTCTATCCAATGCCCATTTAAATGCCCTTAAAGGTGGTGAGTCTACAACTGTTGCAGGCAGGGTGTTCCACACCCCTACTACTCTCTGAGTAAAGAAACTACCTCTGATATCTGTCCTATAATATCACCCCTCAGTTTAAAGCAATATCCGCTCAAGCTAGTCATCACCATCCGAGGAAAAAGGCTCTCACTGTCCACTCTATCTAACCCTCTCAATTAAGTCACCTCCTTCTCTCTAACGAAAACGGCCTCAAGTCCCTTAGCCTTTCCCTGTAAGACTTTCCATCCATACCAGGCAACATCCTAGTAAATCTCTGAAACTTGTCCAAAGCTTCCACATCCTTCCGATAAAGCGATGACCAGAACTGTACACGATACTCCAAGTGCGGCCGCACCAGAGTTCTGTACAGCTGCAGTATTACCTCATGGTTCCAAAACTAAACAACTGCCAGCAGCTACCAGCTCCAGAGAACACTGCAACAAAGGTCACAGAGGTCACAAAGGTTCGAAAGAGCTCTAACCTGATGCACACACAGACACACAAATGAAAACACACACTCGCAGATACATAGACATACACATATGCACACAGACACACATACACAGACACACACATAGGCACAGACACACACAGACACACATACACAGCCACACACAGACACAAACACACACAGGCAGCACACATACACACAGGCACATAAACACGTACACACACAAGCCTGAGGGTTGTGTGTTGGTGAGGTGTCAATCAGACATTCTGGCATCTTGGCTGCCTGAGCCTGTGCACTTTACAGCTCCCCGGCATTGCATGGATTGATCTCATGACCCTATTAGCCAAATGCCACATTCTTGGAGGTCCAGTGTGAGGCGGTTTAAAGACACATACCCACCTGCAAAGTGGTCCCTCAGTGAGGACTCAGTGAAGACTTGGCTGCCCCAACATCGACCACCTGGAGAGAAAGAGCGAAGATTGATTCTCAGCTGTGAGAGTGACCGTTGTGGAAGAGAACCAGTCCTAGGTCAGAGAGGTAGGAGATTCTAATGGCCAACTCAAACATATGGAACATTGTGGGTAACATCCTTTCTCAAACAGATAGAGCTGGATAGAGAGTAAAATCCTGTGGGAATTTGGGAAATGCTCACACGGTGTTTTTAATGAGAAATATATTGTTAATAAATTCACGTTGAACAGTAAACCAAATTCTGTGTCTCTGGGGTGAAATAGTTGTCATATTTAAACTGGTCAAAGTGTTCTAATATGAACAATGTCATCCTCCACTGTCCAAACAAAAAGACAGTGTCACCACAAATCCCTTCCATTACCTTTGGCTTAAAACAGGCATTTGTCCCATTTCAGCCCAAAATCCAAATCCATAACAATGGATAAATTAAAAAATTACAGCATGTATGTACTCCGGGTAATGTCCACATTGGGACTGAGAATCCAGAACCTATTTAAACAGAGAGGGATTGCAGAGGGGTCTGGGTGACCTTATCCATGAATCCCAAAGTTCGTCTTGAGGTACAGCAAGTAATTAAGAAGCTGTTTATTATAAGTGGAATGGAATATAAAAACTAGGAAGGTTTGCTTTAGTTGTGCAGGGTATTGGTGAGACCATATCTGCAATACTATTCCCAGGTTGGTTTTCCTTACTTCTTAAAAAAAAGTATTCATTTTGCAGGGTATGGGTTTTGCTGGCTGGACCCAGTATTAACTACCCTCTACCTAGTTGCCCCTTGAGAAGGTGGGGGTGAGCTGCCTTCTTGACCCGCTGCAATCCATGTGCTGTAGGTTGACCCACAATGCCCTTAGGGAGGGAATTCCAGGATTCTGACCGAGAGACAGTGAAGGAACAGCGATATATTTCCACATCAGGATGGTGAGGGGTTTGGAGGGGAATTGAATTGAATTGAATTTATTGTCACGTGTACCAAGGTCAAGTGAAAGCTTTGTCTTGCAAGTAATACAGGTAGATCACAGAGTTAACTCGCACAGATAAGTAAATTGTAGGTAAACAGCAGCAAAATAAAATTTACTAAATTACAGCTTTCACAAGCTGGGGGAGGTGGATCTTTTGGATTTGAAGAGATATCAAATAAATGCTTTGTTAACATATGTTGGTGACTGGATACTGGGGAATTCAGAATCGATGTGGCTTGATTTTGAAGCCTCACAGTCGAAATGCCCTCGAATTAATTTATTATTTATGGACAAGATGAAATCCGTGACCCAGAAATGCAAGTCCAATTATCTCGATTACGGTGAAAGCCCGGAGGATAATGAGGCAAGATGAGGGCAATTGGTTCAAGACTTTGCCACGTACCCCATCGGTAGGAACCCAAGGATTTAAACCTGGGACAATGGACTCCGACATGGGGGAACAAAGGAATTCTATGTCTGGGAGATTTGTTCGAGGGAGAGGTCCTGATGTCATTCAGTTAGTTAAGTCAGAAATATGGATTGTCCAATAGGGACCTTTTCTGATATTTTCAGATAAGGGACCTCTACAGAGGAAGACTACATGCCTGGCCCAGTGTTTATAAATCAGACATGGAGGAAAGGTTACTCCGGTATACGGGGACTCTTTCACTTAGTACTTCACATAACTTACAGAAAGGCCATGCTCTGGGGGATATGGAAGGACTCTGTAAGACATGGAACTGAGAGTTAGGACAGGATATTTCACTGGAGAAATGGGAAGATATCTGGGGGAATGTAAGGAAACTTTCAGTACGTAAGGGAGCACAGACTATGCAATTGAGGATCTTACACAGGGCTCATATGGCACCAAAAAGGCCAGCTAAGTTTAAGAGAGGAGTGTCACCAGAATGTCCCAAATGTAAAATTAATATAGGCACTCTCACACTTGTTATTGGTCATGGTGCAAGATCCACAGATATTGGAGTGCTATAGTAAGGGAGTTAAAGGACATTCTGGGGACTAAAATTAATATGGACCCAGTAATTCTTCTTTTGGAGCTGCCAAACCTGCCCGCTCTGGGACAACATGGGAAAAGACTGTGTAATATCCACGCTCCCCCAAGGTCACCTTCCAAGGTGGACCACAAAACGGAACAGTTTTATAGGGCGTGGCGGCCTTTTTAAAATTACATTGAATTTTAAAATTGCTGACTTTTTGGCAATATTAGTCAGGGCCATGGTATAGCCGTGGGAAACTTTATGGGTGCCCATTGGGCCACAGGAGGAGGAGACTGGAAGGAAAAGAATATGGGTACTGTAGGGGTTACTCCCAGGGATGGGAGCCCCAGTGGAGGTGTGATAAGTATGACATCATATAATTTAAGTAACTTGAATGTAATTTAAGCTAGTATTTATTCAATATGTTTGTAGTTTAGTTTTAGTTAAGCAGGTGGGTTTGTTTTGGTAGAATAATGGGTTGTTTCGTAACAATGGTGCTATGTTACGGCCTTGTTCATTGTACTATTTTTTTCTGTTTTGATGAGTTTTTCTTCTTTATATATAAATGTTTTGTAAAATATTTAAAAAGGCTTTTCAATAAAAATATTTCTAAATAAAAAGCAGCAAAAACAAACACACAGGTGCAGGCGAATGTTAATAGTTTGTGAGTCCATTCAGTATTCTAACAACAGTGGGGTAGAAACTGTTTTGAAACCGGCTGGTGCATGTGTTCAGGTTTCTGTACCTTCTCCCCAATGGTAGAGGTTGTAGAAAAGCATTGCCAGGGTGGGCTGGAAAAATTGAGAATGCTGGCGGCCTTTCCTTGACAGTGGGGCCTGGTAGATGGGAGGTTGGCCTTTGTAATTGTCCAGGCTGAGGTCACCACTTTCTGTGACCGTCTCCAATCTTGAATGGAACAGTTGCCATACCAGGTAGTGATGCATCCAGACAGAATGTATCTCGATGGTGCACCTATAGAAGTTGGCAAGGATATTCACCGTCATGCCAAATTTCCTCAGCTGCTTGAAGAAGAAGAGACATTGTTGGGCCTTTGTAACCAGTGTGTCCACACGAAGAGTCCAAGAAAGCTACTTGCAGGGTAGTGTTCCTATGTATCTGCTGCCCTTGCCCTTCTAGATGGAACTGGTCCTGGGTTTGGAAGGTGCTTGAGGATCTTTGGTGAATCTCTGCAGTACATCTTGTAGATGGTACACACTGCTGCTACTGAGTGTCGGTGGGGGAGGGAGGGGGTGTTTGTGGATGTGGTGCCAACCAAGTGGGGGCTGCTTTGTCCTGGATGGCGTTGAGCTTCTTGAGTGTTGTTGGAGCTGCCCCCATCCAGGGCAAGTGGGGAGTATTCCATCACACTCCTGACTTGTGCCTTGTAGATGGTGGGACAGGGCTTTGGGGAGTCAGGAAGCAACTTGCCGCAGGATTCCCAGCCTCTGCCCTGATTCTGTAGTCACTGTATTTATGTGCTGAGTCCAGCTGAGTTTCAGATCAATGATAACTCCCAGGATGTTGATAGTAGGGGAATCAGTGATGGTAACACCATTGAATGTCAAGAAGTGGTGATTAGATTATCTCTGATTGGTGATGGTCATAGCCTGGCATTTATGTGGCACAAATATTACTTGCCACTTGTCAGCCCAGGCCTGGACATTGTCCAGATCTTGTTGCATTCGGACATGGACTGCTTCGGTATCTGAGGAGTCACGAATGGTGCTGAACGTTGTGCAATCATCAGTGAACATCCCCTACTCTATGGAGGAAGGTCATTGATGAAGCAATTGAAGATAGTTTAAGAAAGGGTATCGTTAACTTGAAAGAAGATTGAGGGAGGGTTAACTTAATCGAGTCCTGAGCTGTAGGAAGGGCATTATGAGGAACTGGTGCACAGGTTGGACCCATGTCCAATAGCACTTAGACAAATGAGAGGGGATCTCACTGAAGCATGTTAATCCCAAGGGGACTGGATGAAAAGATGTTTCCTTTCCTTTCCTTGGAAAGTCAAAAATTAGGAGACACATTTCAAAATAATGGATACTCCCTCTTAAGATGGAGCTGATGGGAATTTTCTGATCTCCCAGGAGGATCATTCTCTTCTCAAAGTGAGCAGTTATTGGTGAGAAGGGATTGACTCACTGAAGATTTTTACAGTTGAGTTGGGTGATTTTGGATTGATAAGGGAGTGAGTAATTAATGGGGGGGGGGGAATGTAAAGCAGGGGGAGTAGGCAGAAAAGTGGACTTCAAACCACAGTTAGACGAGGCGTGATATCATCAAATTGAGGGCGGAATGGCCTCTTCCAGCTCCAGTGATCCTTTATTGATATGGTCACCAGGTGAACTCACACAACTGCAATGTATCTCCCAAAGGATCATTATGTTTTACAGCAAAAACAGACACAAGTGGGTCTGGGTCCCTTCAACAGATTCAAAAGCGACAGTTAGAGTATGTTTTATATCCTGCATGTTTGCTAGACCAGAAACTCCATATAGCTGTCAAAACCCCAGCGATTTTCAATTTAAATGTAATTTGCCTGTCACTTTTAGAACTTAATCAGTAATAGGGGTAATTGTATAGATTACTTTGTGTAGAAGTGGATAATTTTCTCTAAATTAATAATCATCTGTCACTATAGTGAAAAAGAAAATATTTTCATTCTGCTAATTTTAGAATTTCTCAAAGGAAAACATTCTTCAGCACCAGGTGGGGTTCAAGAACCTAATTTTCCTCTTTGTCTCATCTGATGTCTCTTGACTATGTTTACAATCTGATTCATGTTGATATGGCAACAATTAGTTTTCGTCAATTAGTTTAGCCCAGTCAGTAATCATCTCGAAAGCAGAAATTGCTGGAAAAGCTCAGCAGGTCTGGAAGCATCCGTGGAGAGAAACCAGAGTTAACATTTCGGGTCCAGTGTGTTCTGAGGAAGGATCACCAGACCTGAAACATTACTCTGACTTCTGTCTAATGTCACTGCCAGACCTGCTGAGTTTTTCCAACAATTACTATTTTTGTTTCTGATTTACAGTATCTGCAGTTTTTCATTTTTTAATTTAGTCATGGTCTTGGTGCATGTTGCATGGGTTAAAACCAGGGGCAGTGCAATCCTAGTTAAGGGAACTGTCCATTGCAAACCATGTGCTGACCTTGAGGTGGGAACAGCTCAGGTACACAGCCTGATCCCAGAGCTTCAAGGGTTAAATAATGACGACTTGACTCTCACAGCCTGAGGTTAGAAAATTCGACCGTGATCCCATCGCCTCCTCTGTTCACTGACTTGCCTTGACTCCTAATGAAGCCTCATCAGCTCTTATCCCTGTTTTCAAATCCCTTCATTTCCTCACCCCCTTTCCTATCTCTGTAACCTCTTGCAGTTCTCCAACCCTCTACGGTCTCTGCATTCCTCCCATTCTGAATCCTTCAGCACCTCCAATTTCAATCACTCCACCTTTGGACTATCTTAAATTCAGGAAATCTTTCCCTCAAATTCTCCACCTCTCAGATATTCCTTGAAACTTGCTCATTTTGACCAAATTTCTCCTGATATGGTTCAATATTGAATTGTGTTTGATAACACTGTAGTCAGTCTTTACCTCACTGAAGGTGCTATTCAAATGTATTTTGTTGTATGTGCTTTTAATGAAACAGATTGGACGCATCTGAGCGCTCCAAGCCCAGAGGAAGGGACACTCCCACTGCACTTCTGAAGCCTGTATTCTATTGTACTTATAATAAACAATGGGTTCTATTGGGTAGATCCACAAAATATCTCCTACAAAATTCCAGTGTGGGATTTCAGAACAAGGAAACAGAACTTTAAACACTCAACCACCGATGCTCAGTAACAGCAGTGCGTACCAGCTACAAGACGCACGGCAGAAACTCTCCAAAGATCCTCAGGTATCACCTTCCAAAACCAAGGGCATGGGAACACCACCCCATGCAAGTTCCCCTCTTAATCACACTTAGAGGGGTATCTGGGCTGGTTGACATACAATATGTACAACAAATATATTCATCTTCAATAGAGTAAAGCAACTCTGTTGTGGTTCTGTTCGCCGAGCTGGAAGTTTTTGTTGTAAACGTTTCGTCCCCTGGCTAGGCGACATCATCAGTGCTTTGGAGCCTCCTGCGAAGCGCTTCTTTGATGTTTCTTCCGGTATTTATAAATACCGGAAGAAACATCAAAGAAGCGCTTCGCAGGAGGCTCCAAAGCACTGTTGATGTCGCCTAGCCAGGGGACGAAACGTTTGCAACAAAAACTTCCAGCTCGGCGAACAGAACCACAACAACGAGCACCCGAGCTACAAATCTTCGCACAAACCTTGAAAGCAACTCTCCATCCTGACTTGGGAATATATCACCGTTCCTTCAGTGTGGTTGGGTCAGAATCCTGGAACCCCCTCTCTAAGGGCATTGTGGGTCAACCCACAGCACATGGACTGCAGCGGTTCAAGAAGGCAGCTCCCCCCCACCTTCTCAAGGGGCAACTAGGGACGGGGCAATAAATACTGGGCCTGGCCAGGGGTATTTACATTCAACAAGTGATTAAGAAAAATTAGAATGAGATTATTTAGGAGTAAACTGTAGAACCGAAACGTCTGGTAGCAAAAGAATGGGAAATCTGAGCAACCAGGCAGGGACCGTTGTTCTCGATGGAAGGTAAGAGACAGATGGAGCAGAGGAACAGAAAGACTTGATGGATTAAGTGGGAATGGAGATGAGAACATTAGAGCAAATAAACCTCAGACCAACAGAGTAGAGGAAAGGGGGAGAAATGGGTTGAAGGGTTTTGGGGAGTGGGCAGGAAAATGGAATTGAGGCTGAGATGAGATCAGCCAGGATCATATTGAATATTGGAGCAGGCTTGAGGGGTTGAATGGCCTCTTCCTTCCCCTAGATCTTCTGTTCTGAGCATGCTGACCAATCAGGGGTGATCATTGGATGGAAACATAACCAGGAACTGGGATTGAGAGTGTGTTGCTGGAAAAGCACAGCAGGCCAGGCAGCATCCGAGGAGCAGGAGAATCAACGTTTCAGGCGTAATGGTCTTTTGCCCGAAACATCAGTATTCCTGCTCCTCGGATGCTGCCTGACCTGCTGTGCTTTTCCAGCACCATACACTCAACTCCTCTCCAGCATCTGCAGTCCTCACTTTCGCCGTGAACTGGGATTGTCTCTCTCTCTCTCATGGCCAGTGGTGTAACCAGCCCAGGAAGGAGCCTGACTGGGAGCTGCATCAGCCACACATCAAAGCTGGGATCTGTCTTGGGGACAGCTCAGTACCTGGTGTACCAGGGAACCAAGGTGGGATGAGGGGGGGCGGGGGAACACGGATGTTTAAACTTGCAACTCTGTGGAAACAATACACTAAATTGTACAGGCATCAGTTTTAATTTCCTGTCTAATTAAGTGTGAAAGAATATAATAACATTCCGAATTAAATAAGATTTCTACGGAGACCTTAATGCATTATTTGTTCAAACCAACTAGGACAAAGAGCGTTGGGAATCACATTAACAATGGATGACATCAGGGTAGCTGTATGTGCATGTTTCTCTGAGACCTTTGGATATTGCAGATGAACAACTGCTCCTGGCCCTGGCATCCAGCTCCATTCAGTTTGAGCTTGGGGTTAAGTTGTTTGGCAAATTTACAGCCTGGAGCCTGAATCTTAAACCTGTCTTTTTGTTTCTTTTCTGTCTCATTTTGATGGAGAAAGTGAAGATTGCAGATGCTGGAGATCAGAGCTAAAAATGTATTGCTGGAAAAGTGCAGCAGGTCAGGCAGCATCCAAGGAGCAGGAGAATCGATGTTTCGGGTATGAGCCTGAAGAAGGGCTCATGCTCGAAACGTCGATTCTCCTGCTCCTTGGGTACTGCCTGACCTGCTGCGCTTTTCCAGCAACACATTTTCAGCTCTGTCTCATTTTAATAGCAATGTTCAAGGCCAATGCTGTCATTCTCCGTCTGGACCAGAAGGAGTCTCGAGCACTGGGAAAAAAAATCCCTTTGCTTAGTTGGTGAACTCCTGTCCAAAAAGGGAGGAATCGGAGCGTGGAATGATGTTTGGTTCTGGTGGCTGCGCGCAGCACTCCCTCCAAGAGTGACATGTCCTGCCTAATGTGTGACAGCGTCTGAACATGCCCAGCTATTTGGGAGCATCAAGCCTTGAACATGACTCTGATGGCTGGCCTTTCCCACACACAAATGCTGAGCCAGTTCTGTGACATTTCGAGTTAATTTTTAATCTCCTGGTCTGAATATTTTCACAGCTCATTTTTCACACAAATTAACGTCCTTAATGTCTGAATGGACGGTTATCTCCCACTGCAAGTTGCATCTATTTACCTTCATTTACACCCTTGTAATGGCTGCTACTTGTTTCTGAAATGAGAGTTCAAGTCTACGACCTGACAATTTGTAACAATCATGCTGAAGTAATGAATACATTTTCAGATGCATTGCCAATCCTTCCCCAACATCACTGCTCTTCCCAGCTCGAGGAAACTTTCTCCCAGTCTCAACACCGCCGACCCAGACCCTTCTACACTCTCTCTTAGAATCATAGAATGCTGCTAGTACAGGAAGAGGCCATTCAGCCACAGGCATGCTAGTTCTCCAGCAGAGCAGTTCAATTAGTGACACCTCCCCCGCCCCCCCCCCCAACCACCTTTGATCAGAGTTCCACAATATGGAAAGCTTTTCAATCCCTTTTTGCAAATGACAGACGAATCCGTAGTGATCCCACTCTCAGACAGAACATTCTAGATGCAAACCAATTGCTGAAAAAAAGGATTTTCCTCATGTTGCTTCTTTGCTGTTTGTCTTAAATAGATTGGTGACGGCCGCTCACCCACTTCAATTGGTTTTCTGTACTCTTTTCTCTCTTTATTTTTAGTGTGACAGTGCTGCTCCTTCAACAAGCTTTTCGAAGCCCTACAGTGTGGAAATGGACCCTTCAACCCAACAGGTCCACACTGACCCTCCCAAGAGTAGCCCACTCAGACCCATTCCCCTATATTTATCCCTGACTAATGCACCTAACCTACACATCCCGGAACACTATGGACAATCTCCCATGCAGCGAAATCAACGTTTCGGGCAAAAGCCCTTCATGATCCTGATGAAGGGCTTTTGCCCGAAACGTCGATTTTGCTGTTCGTTGGATGCTGCCTGAACTGCTGTACTCTTCCAGCACCACTGATCCAGAATCTGGTTTCCAGCATCTGCAGTCATTGTTTTTACCTACAATCTCCCATGGCCAACACACCCTAGCCTGCACATCCCAGAATACTATGGACAATCTCCTATGGCCAACACACCCTAACCTGCACATCCCGGAACACTATGGACAATCTCCTATGGCCAACACACCCTAACCTGCACATCCTGGAACACTATGGACAATCTCCTATGGCCAACACACCCTAACCTGCACATCCTGGAACACTATGGACAATCTCCCATGGCTAATACACGCTAACCTACAAATCCCAGAACACTATGGACAATCTCCCATGGCCAATACACCCTAACCTACACATCCCGGAACACTATGGACAATCTCCCATGGCTAATACACCCTAACCTACACATCCCGGAACACTATGGACAATCTCCCATTGTTGATCCACCCTAACCTACAAATCCCAGAACACTATGGACAATCTCCCATGGCTAATACACCCTAACCTGCACATCCCGGAACACTACGGACAATCTCCTATGGCCAACACACCCTAACCTGCACATCCTGGAACACTATGGACAATCTCCCATGGCTAATACACCCTAACCTACAAATCCCAGAACACTATGGACAATCTCCCATGGCCAATATACCCTAACCTACACATCCCGGAACACTATGGACAATCTCCCATGGCTAATACACCCTAACCTACAAATCCCAGAACACTATGGACAATCTCCCATGGCCAATACACCCTAACCTACACATCCCGGAACACTATGGACAATCTCCCATGGCTAATACACCCTAACCTACAAATCCCAGAACACTATGGACAATCTCCCATGGCTAATACACCCTAACCTACACATCCCGGAACACTATGGACAATCTCCCATTACTGATCCACCCTGACCTACACATCCCGGAACACTATGGACAATCTCCCATTACTGATCCACCCTGACCTACACATCCCGGAACACTATGGACAATTTCCCATTACTGATCCACCCTAACCTACACATCCCGGAACACTATGGACAATCCCCCCTTGTTGATCCACCCTAACCTACACATCTTTGGACTGTGAGATGAAACCAGGGCACCCAGAGGAAACCCTCACAGACACGGGGAGGATGTGCAAAGACAGTCATCTGAAGCTGGAATCAAACCCGGATTCATGGCGCTGTGACGCAGCAGATTAGATTAGATTCCCTACAGTGTGGAAACAGGCCCTTCGGCCCAACAGGTCCACACTGACCCTCCGAAGAGTAATCCACCTAGACCCATTTCCCTCTGACTAATGCACCTAACACTATGGGCAATTTAACATGACCAATTCACCTGACCTGCACATCTTTGGACTGTGGGAGGAAACCGGAGCACCCGGAGGAAACCCACACAGACACAGGGAGAATGTGCAAATTCCACACAAACAGTTGCCCGAGACTGGAATCGAATCTGGGTCTCTGGCGCTGTGAGGCAGCAGTGCTAACCACTGAGCCACCATGCCACTGTTATGTTGCCCTTGTTTACTTTTTCAGAGGGTTCATAATGTCAGAGGTTGTGATATGTCTGGGTTTATTGACTTGAAGATGCATTAAGTATGTTTTTAAAGCACTTGTACAATGAAAGGGGCATGGTCAGTTCTCCCAGGTCAGCGTTTGGTTTGGGTTTAAGGAGCTGGTTCGTGCAGCTACTGGTCAGAGTTTAGCTGGGAACCCAGAGAGGTTACTGGGCCCACAGAAACAGCTCCTTGCTGAGTCTCTCTCTCTCTCTCTCTCTCCTTCTGCAATTGCTCCTGTAACAGCCTGCATTTGATTTTACCTTTTTGTTGTTGAAGGGGTATTTATTTGGACCAGCATCATTACGCTGTGATAGAGTCGACTGAGTTTTCAAACAGTTATGTTATTCTAAAGTTGGTTTTCTTTTGATTATGTATAAAAAAGTTCTGTTTTGTTTGAAACTAAGTGGTTGGGCCAGATGCATCCCTCCGGAAATATCCTCTTTACACCTGCTTCAAACAACAAGAAAAGTTAGGATCTGGGTTACCTTCCCAGAATGTTTTGAGGGGTTTCTGGCCTGGCCTTTTAGCTCTTCTTACCCTCTGGAGGAGCTCAGCTGAGGGGCAGCAGCTGGGAACCAGAGTGGGCACTTTGCCAATTGGTGGGGCTCTGGTGGTCAGTAGCTGTAGGCCTGGAGTGACTCCAGAGCAGGGGATCCAGCTGGTGGGGAGGTGACTGATGATCCGGGATGGGAGATATCACCAAGACACCCGCACACAGGCACCAGGATCGAGAGATCGATCCCAGTGTGGGGGGAGAGATCGATCCCAGTGTGGGGGGGGAGAGAGATTGATCCCAGTGTGGGAGGGGGAGATCGATCCCAGTGTGGGGGGGGGGAGATCCCAGTGTGGGGGGAGAGAGATCGATCCCATTGTGGGGGGGGGAGATCCCAGTGTGGGAGGGGGGGAGAGATCGATCCCAGTGTGGGGGGGGAGAGAGATCGATCCCAGTGTGGGGGGAGAGATCAATCCCAGTGTGGGGGGAGAGATCGATCCCAGTGTGGGGAGGGGAGAGATCAATCCCAGTGTGGGGGGGGAGATCAATCCCAGTGTGGGGGGGGAGAGATCAATCCCAGTGTGGGGAGGGGAGAGATCAATCCCAGTGTGGGGGGGGAGAGATCGATCCCAGTGTGGGGGAGGGGAGAGATCAATCCCAGTGTGGGGGGGGAGAGATCGATCCCAGTGTGGGGGGGGGGAGATCCCAGTGTGGGGGGGGGGGAGAGATCGATCCCAGTGTGGGGGGGGGAGAGATCGATCCCAGTGTGGGGGGGGGGGGAGAGATCGATCCCAGTGTGGGGGGGGGGAGATCGATCCCAGTGTGGGGGGGGGAGAGATCGATCCTAGTGTGGGGGTGGGGGGGAGAGATCCATCCCAGTGTGGGGGGGGAGAGAGATCGATCCCAGTGTGGGGGGGGGGAGAGATCAATCCCAGTGTGGTGGGGGGAGATCGATCCCAGTGTGGGGGGGAGAGAGATTGATCCCAGTGTGGGGGGGGGGAGAGATCGATCCTAGTGTGGGGGGGGGGGAGAGATCCATCCCAGTGTGGGGGGGGAGAGAGATCGATCCCAGTGTGGGGGGGGGGAGAGATCGATCCCAGTGTGGTGGGGGGAGATCGATCCCAGTGTGGGGGGGAGAGAGATTGATCCCAGTGTGGGGGGGGGGGAGGGATCGATCCCAGTGTGGTGGGGGGAGATCGATCCCAGTGTGGGGGGGAGAGAGATTGATCCCAGTGGGGGGGGGGGGGAGAGATCGATCCCAGTGTGGGGGGGGGGGAGAGATCCATCCCAGTGTGGGGGGGGAGAGAGATCGATCCCAGTGTGGGGGGGGGGAGAGATCGATCCCAGTGTGGTGGGGGGAGATCGATCCCAGTGTGGGGGGGAGAGAGATTGATCCCAGTGTGGGGGGGGAGAGATCCCAGGGGCGTGACTGTAGGCCCCTGGCTGTGATTCAGTGCTCCCGAATTTATTTCTTGTTTACTATTTTATACTGAAAACAACTGCAATGTTGAACTTATAACTTATTTCCTTATTATTCTGCACTTTACCGAAGATGTTGTGGCTCAGTGCCTTGTACCTACAAGTGGCCGGTGAACGACGACATTGTAAACTTTTCACTGTACTCCCATTCTTGAGCACACCTGACAATGAAACCTAATTCTAATTCTCTGGTTTTTAACCTCTCCATCAATGGTAACAGTTTTTACCAATCCACTCTGTTCCAGCCCTTCATGAACTTGAGGGGTGGCACAGTGATCTGCCCAGCTCTTTCACAGTGCCAGGGACCCGGGTTCAATTCCAGCCTCAGGTGACTGTCTGTGTGGAGTTTGTACATCCTCCCTGTGTCTGTGTGAGTTTGCTCTGGTACAGTCGAAAGCCGTGAAGGTTAGGGTAGATTGGCCATGGAGGATGTGGAGTTACAGGGAATGGGTGGGAGGGCGTGTGTAGACTTGATGGGCTGAATGGCCTCTTTTCACACCATAGGGATTCCATAATTTTGAACATCCCAAACAAATTGCCCGCCAAACTTCTCCTCTCTGAGAATAACAATCCCAGATTCTCTAAACTATCCATGTCCTCAAGTCTCTAACTATCAGAACCATTCTTGTCAATCTGCATTGCACCTTTTCTAACACCTGACCCCTTTCCCTGTTATTCCAGAAGCTCGAACTTTGATCAGAGTCTGTTGTGTGACACCGTACCAAATAGTTTTTGGAAGTTGCTGTACACCACACCAACATCATTGGACCCATCCAGTTTATTTCGGCCGTACCTCATCCAAAAGCCCAATCAAGTTAATTAAATGTGACCGGCCTTTCCAAATCCAGACTACAATTCCCCCTGTTAATCAATCCAGTTAACTGTTAATCTTATTCCAATTGAATACTTTTAAAAAGACACCCATCCTCTCTTTAAGCAGGTCTGAGAAAGCTGGTAGCCTTATAGATTAGATTCCCTACAGTGTGGAAACAGGCCCTTCAGCTCAACAAGTTCACACCGACCCTCTGAAGAACAACCCACCCAGACCCATTCCCCTACACTGAACACTACGGGCAATTTAGCATGGCCAATTTACCTGACCTGCACATCTTTGGATTGTGGGAGGAAACGGGAGCACCCGGAGAAAACCCACGCAGATTTGGAGAGACTATGCAGACAGTTGCCCGAGACAAGAATTGAACCCAGGTCCCTGGCACTATGAGGCAGCAGTGCTAACCACTGAGCCACCGTGCTGCCCCAGATTTGCTAAGGAGATGCAGGAAAGCACTTGACCACAGTTGGGGGGGTGTGCAATTTGTTCAGAAGAATTGGGGGCATCTGTTCTGAGTGTCAATGGATCGGTGTAAATAAGGTGATAACATTTGTTCACTTGTGGAATGTGTGGCAGTACGTCCTTCTCACCCTGGGGCTGGAGGCTGTGCATATTTCACAGTTGGATGTTGGATAACTAAATTTCTGATGTATATCAAAAACTCTTCACAAAACTTATACTCAATAGGAAAGAACTTGTAATTTAATAAGCTGAGTGGAATATGCACATAATAGAACAATCCTTATACATTTTCAAAACAGATTTGAATTCATAAAGCTCAGTTCCCTCATCTTGACTGCTCTGGAAGGTGAGTGTCTCATTACCCTTATCAGCTAGGAAAACACAAAGGCTGAGACTGAGACAGTAAGGAAGTTGGAAGATGTTCATGTGTGAATGAGAGAGAAAAAAAGCATCCGTCTGTAAATTACATTCAATGACCAAAAGTTTCAAGGGACACTGCAAAAGAGAGAGAGAGAGAGAGTACAGAAGCTGGTGGAAAGGTTAACTCTTTGTGGTCTGATTTGAGTGACCACTGGCCTGTCATGGGTTGAATGCTTGTGTGTTGTTCCCTGGAGCTCTGGGGATGCTATGAATTTAATTTGCATTCTGGGAATCTAAGATGATTTTAAAAGAAAAAGCCATTTTGTAGGACAATGTATGGGGTATGTTAGCTGAGCGAGGTAACCTCATGACCTTTTCCAGATTAGTCTCTCATTATGATGTAGCAGCTGAAGCCGTTGACCATTTGAGGCCTGGCTGGATCAAAGTTTCCAGCTTTGATGTGCAAATAGTTTAATTAGTCCAACGTACTCAGATCTGTCAGCGAGTTCCTCTTCCTCTGCACACTTCTGCCATTTTATTGCTGCTTATTTGATCAAGGGCATGTGGCGTTTTTGTAATTTTAATACCAGTTGCTATATAAAGACAGCTTGTTCGTAACAATAAGGGGAGAAGCCTGAGAGCGCTCTTACGGGTAAGAGTTGGCGTCGCTGCTCAAGCCTGGCTTGTGGGTATCTATGTTGTAGTGTAACATTAATGCCATTGGTAAACAAAGATAATAATTTAAACTAAACTTTCTGTAAGAGTTTTATATTCCAGACTACCGACAGTGTACGATCTCCGGGATGAACGAAGAGAGGTGACAGTTCAAGTCCATCAGGGATTCCCTGAGCCGTCTCGAATACTTCAGAATACAGAGCCCACTTTGGAAATGTCTTTGCTGTTACGGTGAAAGCACATTAAAATTGACCAAACATTCAGAGAGTTTAACGCTCAGGCCTTGGGCTTGATGCAGACCATTAGCTGCTTGTTCGCCTGTGGCTGAAAAATTCAGCAGAGACAGAAAAGGATTTGTATTACCTGAACTTATTCCATTCACGTGAAATCACTCAAAAAACAGCCTCCCCCCACCCCACCCCCTCCCCGCCCCCCCCCCCCCACCCCCACGCCAAATTGTAGCAACTTCAATCATAAGGCAAAACCTTGTTGATGCATTGGCATGATTTTGCCAGGAGACCTGGTAAGAGAACCGTACTATCTTCTTTGAGCTCCACTGGCCTCTATCTGCACCAATAGCGATGATGTGATTCCTCCTGGGCAGGCCTGATCAATGATGAGCCAATCAGGAAGTAGAAGAGCGCTCTCAGAGACAGGAGCCCAAGGACAGAAGTATAGCTTACCGTGTATTGCCGGCCAATCAGAAACTGGCTGATCTTGTGATCAACGGCTGCTCCTGGAGCCTCAGATTGATCCAGGTTAGATGAGGAGAGTGAGACTGAAATAGCCATCAGCATCACTCAGTGTTGCTCCCTTTAATGACCCCGTGTTGTTGTCTGTTGGAGTCAGCCAAGGAGCGAGCTGGTGGATCAGGGAACTGGATCCACAATCAGCTCAGAGAGTGACATGGGACCGGTATCTAATTCATCCATCGCCTTTCCTCAATCTCCAACCATTCATCTTCCATTTACATCTGCATTTCCCCTTTGGTCACCCTTGCTTTTAATGCCATTAATAGAGTTCACATTTACAACATCAAGGCCAATCAGAGTCCTTGGCAATAGACAATAGGTGCAGGAGTAGGCCATTCTGCCCTTCGAGCCTGCACCACCATTTAATATGATCATGGCTGATCATTCCTAATCAGTATGCTGTTCCTGCCTTATCTCCATAACCCTTGATTCCACTATCCTTGAGAGCTCTATCCAACTCTTTCTTAAATGAATCCAGAGACTGGGCCTCCACTGCCCTCTGGGGCAGAGCGTTCCACACAGCCACCACTCTCTGGGTGAAGAAGTTTCTCCTCATCTCTGTCCTAAATGGTCTACCCTGTGCAGCATTTTAGTTTCATTGTGTTCCTGTTTTTAAGTTCAGTGCAATCCTAAAGGAACTCTGCACTGACTGGCGTGGTATGAGAATGACTCCCCATACATTCCTTGAATGGCTATAAAAATTCCTGTGATATTATAAGAAAGTGAATATTTTCCCTTAACCTAACGCAGGCGATGGTAAAGATTAAATGGTCTTTTCTCTCATTGGTGATTATGAGATCTTGCTGCTATTAATTGGCTCCTACTGTTTCTATATTGTAACTGTCAACACGAAGATTTCTCATCAACTGGTGCGTCCAAGAGACACACATTGTCACCCAGGAGAAAGTGGGGACTGCAGGTGTAGGGGATCAGAGTTAAGAAAGTGGTGCTGGAAAAGCACAGCAGGCCAGGCAGCATCGGAATGTGCTTTTCCAGCACCACACTTTTGACACAATGTCACCTGCCCAGTGGATCCATTCGACAATAAACTCCCCCGTCTCAACAAAGATTTATTCAAAGAATGATTATTTGATCTGTGGTGGTCACATGACTTCACTGATAGCCTTGCTCGGTCAGTGGATCCCTGATTAACATGGATTATCCTGACCCCACTCTAGGAGGCAGCTGCCCTGCTTATTGATTACTGAAATGGGGGCTTCCTATTGGACAGTGAGGTACCAGATCCTCATAAACACGGGGTGCCTGGGTCCCCAGCAGAAAGGGTGAATTATGAAATTTGACAACTCACCCGTTGGTGAAGATTGTTTGTACACTGGGTTGAAGGTGCTAAGGGATTCCTGCTCAAATCACCCAACTGCAACTCTCCTCCAGGAAGTCTGTGACCTGGATGGATTAGGAATGGTTTTCTCTATGTGAATTCCCATCTTTTGGATGAGATGGTAGTTTGCAACTCTCTGAGCTTCCTTTGTTAATTTGAACCTCTAAACATTGGCTTCCAACACCTTCCCCAAAGCTGGAGGGAGAGCTCGCCAGGAGTAGATCTCTGTGTCATTATTAAAGAAGACATGTTCAAAAGGAGCTGGCAAAAGAAAATTTGTTTGTTAATGACTAGGGATGTTTTTTTCCCCAAGCTCTGCCAGAATAGCTGGACAGGAGCAAGGGAGATCAAGATTCAATGGATATTCCTCTGGAGGGGAAAACCTCTGAAGATTTCTCCTGACATTTCCATGTACTCCATGCTGCTGTGCTTCCTTGTAGGGGAGGGGCTGTACCTTCCCTGAAAGGGTTACTAGCTCATACCAGATTGGAATTAGATCAGGGCCCGTGTGAACTGACAGTCTGTGACCTGCATCTCTGCTTCCAAACTGAATTAGAGTCAGCTCCACTGGGAGAGAAGAGAACTTCACTACCTCTTGACCTTATCACTGCATAACAACAGGAAAAGCTCCTTCAGTTCCCAGGAGAACCGAGGCAATTGTTTTTCTCTCTGATGGAAGCGAGAGGAGACCAGACTGCATTCCTGTGGGGAGCTGAATGTTTAGAGTTCCTACATCACCAGCCTCACAAGTCACCCTCAGACCATGGCAGAAATGGTCAGAAGTGAGAGTTATCACCCCCTTTCCTCACTTAGTCAGAAAACCATAAGACATAGGAGCAGAAATTAGGCCATTCAGCCCATCGAATCTGCTGCTAAATTGTCCATTGAGTTCAGGGATGTGTAGGTTAGCTGCATTAGTCAGGGGTAAATATAGGATAGGGGAATGGGATTGGGTAGGTTACTGTTCGGAGGGTCGGTGTGGACTTGTTGGGCTGAAGGGCCTGTTTCCACACCATAGAGATTCAATGATTCTGACCCTTGATTCCTTTGGCAATCCTGAGCCTATCTATCTCCATCTTAAATATACTCAAGTCTACTCCATAATCTCAGAGGATTACTGTTATTGTTTGCTGCTAGAGTTGCTGAAGTTCTCGAGCATTCTCTGTTTTTATTCCAGATTAAAGATTTAACACAGTCGTTTACTATTACACATCATTAACCCCTTGCAGTCTGTGGGATCTTGGCCAGTATAAACTGGTTAATAATGATTCCTGAAGAAGGGCTCATGCCCGAAACGTCGATTCTCCTGCTCCTTGGATGCTGCCTGACCTGCTGCGCTTTTCCAGCAACACATTTTTCAGCTCTGATCTCCAGCATCTGCAGTCCTAAATTTCTCCCCTAATAATGCTTCCAGCCTTGCAAAAGCAACTCGATCATGCAGTACTTTAAGCACTGACCAAGTCCTATGGAATAGCTTGAGCTTGTGAAAGTTCACATACAATGACCCGTCTTGTCTCCCCACTTGATTGAGGAACGTGAAAATCGCCAGGTTTCTGAGGAGCGTTATATCGAGGGGATTAGCCCCAAGCTTCATGTTGTTGAGGGCTAGGTCATGTCATCAGTGGATTACAGCTGAGTTTCTGTGAACCTGCAAATGGAAGAGTAGCTATCACCAGAAGTGGTCACTGCAACCTCACCCTTCCAGAATGAAAGGAAATAATCAATTTGCAGGTTACACTTTTCACCCATTGCTTTCCATTGAAATACCTTCCCCGCTCAGGAGCAACTGACTCTGCGTCCAAATGGCTGTCATTTACTGCAGCTTGTTACAGGGATACAACAGAAAGGTGGTCAGAACAGAAAGAAAGGCCATTAAAAAGACCACTACAGATATCCCTCCACACCCCAGGGAGCACGACCTTCACAGGAAGCTTTCGTGTTTGATCATTACCTCAGAACAGAGCTGCAATGCTGTACGGAGAGTTTTGAATCCAGTTAATGGTTTTCAGCCTGTATCCCAGTTAATAGTGGAGCTCATTAGCCAGTTTAGCAACTAAGCCAGTGTATAAACTTGGAGGTATTACATAGAGCCTCCAATTGCACGACTGCACTTGGGACTGTAGCTCATCACCACCTTCTGAAAGGTAGTGAGGGATGGGAAATAAATGCTGGTCCAACCAATGACTGCCCACATCCTATAAATGAAAACATTTCAATGTTTAATGCACACCATCATTTAAGGCCCAACATGGCCAATGTTTGAATTAATCCATTGGATTATGGGATCACTTTGCTCTGTCCATAGCAAGCCATTTTATTGATGAGCCATAGTGTAATTCTGTAACTGGAATTCTGGACAACATACCACTCCAGAACAATAGTAATCTGTCAAGTCTTAACCACTCTCTGAAATGGCCATGGAAGGCACTAAACTCAGAGACAATTAAGGATTGGGTTATAAATGGTTAATGCCGAAATCTCAAGTAGAAATAAATAAACAACTAACAGAGCTGCCATGCACTTGTCCCCTTCGCTGAGTTTCATGAATTCTCATCAGGCTGATGTGCTCAAAAACTGAGAAACATTTAATCTATTAATTCCTTATTGATTGGCTTGGGAAAAGATTCAGACTACTCCTGCTGTCTTAATTATAACATGATGCACTGCAGCAACTCACCCAGGCTCCTCAGACAGCACCTTCCAAACCCAAGACCACTTCTATCTAGAAGGACAAGGGCAGCAGATACATGGGAACACCACCCCCTGCAAGCCCCTCACCATCCTGGTTTGGAAATATATCACCATTCCTTCAGTGTCGCTGGGTCAGAATCCTGGAATTCCCTCCCTAAGGGCATTGTGGGTAAACCCACAGCACATGGACTGCAGCGGGTCAGGAAGGCAGCTCACCCCCCCAATTTTTCAAGGGGCAGCTAGGGACGGGCAATAAATACTGGGCCCAGTCAGTGACACCCACACTCCAAGGGGGAATAAAAAGAAGTTACTGTTTATCACAGAGTAACCAAGGCGCAAAAGTGAAGGAAAGGAACATTTTCTAGGGAAGGATGTGAGTAAAAGGTTTGCACTGTCTGGCCAGCGGTGGGAAAGCGAGTGCAGTCACACCCCTCCCAGCCCGATTTTACTGAAAAGAAATGAAATGAAACACATTTGCCAAAATTCATTCGAACAGCACAGCACTGTTCGGAAACGATCAAGCTCTGGGCAAAATGTTGAACTCTGATTGTACAGAGGCTGACAAGTTTAGCAACATGGAATTATATTGTAAAGATTCCACTGTAACAGAACTGGGCTATCTCAGTGACAAGACAAAAAAGCTGACACTGCCTCAGATTTTCCAGCAACTGATATAAATACTCGAGATAAATACTCGATATAAATACACGATATAAATATTCAATATAAATACTCAATATAAATACTCGATATTAATACACGATATAAATACTCAATATAAATACTTGATATACATACTCAATATAAATACTTGACATGAATACTCAATATAAATACTCGAAGCTCAAAAATACTGACTGCTCAGAAAGGGAAGGCAGAAAGTTAGCCCCAGCAAATCCTGCTTACTCTCTGAAGCTCTCAGAGAGACTGGGAAAGGTGGCTCTGTCAGGAACACTTCTGTCTTTCCTTCAGAAGGTTTTGGCTATGCAGTCCCACTCCTCTACATTGGGGAGACAGGACATCTTCTGGCAGGTCGTTTCAGAGAACATCTCTGGGCCCCCAGCACCCACCAACCCCACTGCCCTGTGGCTGAATACTTCAACTCCACCTCCCGCTCTGTCAAGGTCATCCAGGTCCAGGGCCTCCTTCATCGTCAAACCTCTACCACCCAACATCTGCAGGAGGAGCACCTCATATTCCACCTTGGGACCCTGCAACCTCATTTCCCCTCCCCTCACATTATCCCAGTTCTCAAGCCTTCAACTCGGCACTACCCTCCGGACTGTCCATCACTGCCTCCTCTGACCTATCACCTTCACCCCCCCATCGCTTTCCCAGCTGCCTCCCCCCAACCCCACCCCTTTCCCATTTATCTCTCAGCCCTGCTCCCCCCTCGCCCCCCAGCCCACAAGCCTCATTCCTGATGAAGGGCTTATACCCGAAACATCGATTCTCCTGCTCCTCAGATGCTGCCTGACCTGCTGTGTTTTTCCAGCGCCACACTCTCGAGTCCCACTCCAGGGCTTGAGTACAGAAGTCTATCACCTACCCAGGTGGTACAGTCAGGGGTGCCACCTGTCCTCCCATGGGGATCTTAGAAATTCTAATTGGAGATGGCCATTCAGCCCCTCAAGCCTACTCCGTTATTTAATATGATCCATGGCTGATCTCATCTCAGCCTCAACTCCTCTCACCTGCCCACTCTCCAGAACTTTTTAACCTGTTACTAATTAAAAATCTGTCTATCTCCTTCTTAAACATATTCAGTGTCCCAGCTCCCACCGCATGCTAGGATGGTGAATCTCACAGATTCATGACATTATAAGAGAAGCAATCCCTCCTTATCTTTGCTTTAAATCTGCCCCCTCACCCTCTCCCTGCCCCACCTTATCCGAAAGCGTGTACCTCCCATTCCAGATTGCCCCACAAGGGCAACATTGTCTCTACATCTTTTTCAATTCTCTTTATATCATAGAATCCCTACAGTCTGGAAGCAGGCCATTCAGCCTATCAAGTCCACGTTGACCCTCTGAAGGGCACCTCACCCAGACTCAGTCCCCCTCCCCTATCCCCGTAACCCTGCATTTCCATGGCCAATCCACTCGAACCTGCATATTTTTGGACTGTAGGAGGAAACCAGAGCAAACCCATGCAGACACGGGGAGAATCTGCAAACTCCATGTAGACAGGGAGAGCTAGCCATTTGGATACAGAACTGGCTCAAAGGTAGAAGACAGAGGGTGGTGCTGGAGGGTTGTTTTTCAGACTGGAGGCCTGTGACCAGGGGAGTGCCACAAGGATCGGTGCTGGGCCCTCTACTTTTGTCATTTACATAAATGATTTGGATGCGAGCATAAGAGGTACAGTTAGTAAGTTTGCAGATGACACCAAAATTGGAGGCGTAGTGGACAGCAAAGAGGGTTACCTCAGATGACAACAGGATCTTGACCAGATGGGCCAATGGGCTGAGAAGTGGCAGATGGAGTTTAATTCAGATAAATGCAAGGCACTGCCTTTTGGGAAAGCAAATCTTAGCAGGACTTATACACTTAATGGTAAGGTCCTAGGGAGTGTTGCTGAACAAAGACACCTTGGAGTGCAGGTTCATAGCTCCTTGAAAGTGAAGTCACAGGTAGACAGGATAGTGAAGAAGGCATTGGTATGCTTCCCTTTATTGGTAAGAATACTGAGTACAGGAGTTGGGAGGTCATGTTGCGGCTGTACAGGACGTTGGTTAGGCCACTGTTGGAATATTGCGTGCAATTCTGGTTTCCTTTCTATCGGAAAGATGTTGTGAAACTTGAAAGGATTCAGAAAAGATTTACAAGGATGTTGCCAGGGTTGGAGGACCTGAGCTACAGGGAGAGGCTGAACAGGGTGGGGCTGTTTTCTCTGGAGCGTCGCAGGCTGAGGGGTGACCTTATAGAGGTTTACAAAATCATGAGGGGCATGGATAGGATAAATAGACAAAGTCTTTTCCCTGGGGTCAGGGAGTCCAGAACTAGAGGGCATAGGTTTAGGGTGAGAGGGGAATGATATAAAAGAGACTTAAGGGGCAACATTTTCAGCAGAGGGTGGTACGTGTATGGAATGAGCTGCCAGAGGATGTGGTGTAGGCTGGTACAATTGCAACATTTAAGAGGCATTTGGATGGGTATATGAATAGGAAGGGTTTGGAGGGATATGGGCAGGGTGCTGGCAGATGGGACTAGATTGGGTTGGGATATCTGGTCAGCATGGACGGGTTGGACGGACGGGTCTGTTTCCATGCTGTACATCCCTACGACTCTATGACAGGTGCCCAAGGGTGGAATCGAACCCGGGTCCCTGTCGCTGGGAGGCAGCAGTGCTAAAAACTGAGCCTTTGGCACATTACATGTTTCAGTTAAAATCTCCTTTCATCTTTCCAAGCTCCAGAGAGTATTTGCCTAAACCACTCAGTTTCTCTTCATAAACAGGCCTCTCATCTCTGGAATTAATCCAATAGACCTTCTTTGAACTATCTCCAATGCAAGTGGAACAGCAGATAGTCCTTAGGATCTTGGCCAATATTTGTCCCTCAATCAAACTCACAAACCCAGATGATCAAGCCATTGTTACAGTGCCGTTTATGATAACTTATGATCAACTAATTGGCTCCTGTGAATGAGATATTATGCTGTCGATACTTGAACAGATTTATTTCCTCCACAGTGAAGTTATTTCAGATACACTCATGTAAATGCAAATCTTCCTTCTCTTTTAGATCTGAAATCCTCAACACTTCTTCACTAAACCTCTTAATCTTTTCTCTCTAGAAACATCTCAAAGTCTCTTAAACTGTATTTCTCTTTCCTGTCTACATCCATAACATTTTAAATATGATTTGGAGATGCCGGTGTTGGACTGGGGTGTACACAGTTAAAAATCACACAACACCAGGTTAAAATCCAACAGGTTTATTTGGAAGCACTAGCTTTCGGAGCGACGCTCCTTCATCAGGTGATTGTTGCTATCAAAGAGAAGCAGTTCTCATCTTCATTTAGATAATTTAGCCTTTCCATCAGCACTCATTTGTATTTAGTAAAATAAAGAATTTTGGCTTAAATCTCAGTGACATGAAACTGAAAGGAGAAGGATATATTTTTGTCAAATCTACATCAGTAAACTCTTCCATCGATTTATAAACGGTACAGAATCTGTAAACCATAATTCTCACAATTTAATTTTGAGCATGCATCCCATAAGCAACACTAACATCATAACTGATGGAACGGTCACAATTAAGTTTCTGAAGCCTGACTTTCGATATAAACTCTTGTAAATGTCATTCCATGATCAATAGAAACCTAAGTGTTTTCTCTACCTTTAGTGTAATTCTCATCACGGAATGATAATCAGATAGGTCAGTGCAAGGAAGGACGCTTCAAGGCACTAAAGGAAAAGACAGTGTAGATCAAGGTAAGCTATTTCCATTGGTTGGGGATTCTAGAATTAGAGGCATAGTCTGAGAATGAGGGCCAGTGAGATCAGGAGAGATTAGATTAGATTCCCCTACAGTGTGGAAACAGGCCCTTTGGCCCAACACGTCCACACCGACCCTCCAAAGAGTCACCCACCCAGACCCATTCCCCTGACCAATACACCTAACACAATGGACAATTTAGCATGGCCAATTCACCTGACCTGCACATCTTTGCACTGTGGGAGCAAACCAGAGCACCCCCACACAGACATGGGGAAAACATGCAAACTCCACACGGTCACTCACCTGAGGCTGAAATCGAAGCTGTGAAGCAGCAATACTAACCACTGAGCCACCCCAAATAGTAGAAAGCACTTTGACACACAAAGGGTGGGAGAGGTTTGGAACTCTTTTTCCGTAATTGGCAGTGGATGCTGAATCAGTTGTTAATTTAACATCTAAGAGAGATACACATGTCTTTGGCAATGGTATTAAGGGATATGGGCCAAAAGCAGTTATATGGAGTTAGGTTAATGATCAGCCATGATCTCACTGAGTGGTAACCATGATGTGCAAATGCCCATGTTGGACTGGGGTGGACAAAGTCACAAGTCACACAACACCAGGTTATCATTCAGTAGGTTTATTTAAAATCACAAGCTTTCAGAGCACTGCCCCTTCATCAGGTGGTTTTTACCTGATGAAGGAGTTGTACTCCAAAAACTTGTGATTTCAAATAAACCTAGTGTTGTGTGACTTCTGTCATTGAATGATGGATCAGACTCAAGAGGCTGAATGGCCTACTTCTGTTGCCCCTGGATATTTGGATGATGTTGGGTATGATTGTCTTTACTGGTCAGAGCATTGAGTACAGGAGTTGAGAGGTCATGCAATAACTGCACAGGACATTGGTTAGGCCACTTTTGGAATATTGTGTTCTGTTCTGGTCTCCCTCCTATCGGAAAGATGTTGTGAAACTTGAAAGGGCTCAGAAAAGATTCACAAGGATGTTGCCAGGGTTGGAGGATTTGAGCTAGAAGGAGAGGCTGAACAGGCTGGGGCTGTTCTCCCTGGAGCACCAGAGGCTGAGGGGTGACCTTTTAAAAGTTGATAGAATCATGAGGGGCATGGATAGGGTAAGTAGACAAGGTCTTTTCCCTGGGGTGGGGGAGTCCAGAACTAGAGGCATAGATTTAGGGTGAGAGGGAAGAGATTTAAAAGAGATCTGAGGGGCAACTTTATCACACAGAGGGTGGTACGTGTATGGAATGAGCTGCCAGAGGATGTGGTGGAGGCTGGTACATTTGCAACATTTAAAAGGCATCTGGATGGGTATATGAATAGGAAGGGTTTGGAGGGAAATGGGCCAAGTGCTGGCAAATGGGACTAAATTAATTTAGGATATCTGGTCAGCATGGACAAGTTGGACCGAAGGGTCTGTTTCTGTGCTGTACATCTCTATAAGTCTATGATTGGGTAGTTTCTAAGGATGATCTTCCAGCAGGATAAGGAGAAGATTGGAGACTATAAGGCGATGTTTGTACAAGACCTCAGCTTGGCTGTTTCCACCTTTGACTGTGCACCTGAAAGTGTTTGACAGAAAGTTGGACTGACCATGTTCCAGGCAGCAAACCTTCCTGTAAATCAAACTGGAGTATGGGCAGACGGCCATTGCTGTTATACCTGCAACAGCTGTAGCTTCCTACAAGCGCAATAAAATCTGTCAGGACTATTGAGGAAGAGACAGGGGAACCCAATTTATCACTCATGCCGATGAGCTGAAACTATTATAGGAGCACATTAAATGTCTTCCACCGTTAAAAAGATGATTCATATACCACTGCATCCAGAGGCCTATGTCTCTGCAACAATAACTGTTTATTGACTAAAAAAAAAGCCAGCACACAATAGTTTATGAAGCTTTCAGTTCCTTTATCATGCCCAGTGAAGTGTTAAACCAGGCTGGGCGCAGCAGTAAAACTCACTCACACATTCTGAAATAGAGTTCAACAATGACAGGGGAAAACATGCACGGTGACATGTCTAACATTCCTTTGTCAAACAGTGTATGAATTATCGCCAGATTTGAACCAAGAAATATTCTCTATAACAAAAGCTCTCAAAGCATCAGTTCTGGATTGGACATGCGAGTGATTATGCCATCATAGTTTTATTGTACAACTCTCAATGGGCAGAGCGATGAATTCATCCTGTCTCCTACCTCTTCCCCTGACAGTGGTCCTTTCAGTTCCCAGTGCTTTGACCACTCTCTGGTGCCTCACTCATTTGGAACCACACTTAAACAATTTATTCCTAGAGACATTAACACTGAGGTCATCCCATCCTGAACCAGTGCACACTGGGAACAACCAAAGGCTGAAATGCTGTTTGATTCTTTATTCCTCTTTTAGCCTAAGGGCACCCTGATTAGCCACAACACCCAAGCAATGAGCTTGATAAATACCGACAGGAATCAATAGCATAACAGAGCTTCTGGTTAACATCCCCAGGGGCACTGGGAGCCCTGAAAGCACTACGTTTTCTTGTTCCCTCCTTACAGATAGCTCATACCAGCAATGAATTGTCTCTCTCTGTATGACACACATTGGACAATGAACCCAATAGTTGTTGCTGTCGAGTGAAGAGAATTCTCTACAGAAAGCGAGTCTGCCAGTGCTGACTTACCCTTTGAGTGTGATTTGTTTGGGACCATTTTGCTTTGGTTTTCTATATCAATGCAAATATTTGTTGTGCTCATGGATTGTCCTGGAAACAATATATTGTCAAGATTAATACCAGCTTTACCACAAAACTATTGCCTCTATCAACTCCCCGAGCTCTTTGTGGGAGCAATTACTGCAGATGCTGAAAACTACTGAAAACAAAAAAATGCTGGAAATCACAACGGGTCAACAGCATCTATAGGGAGACAGCAAGCTCTGATGAAGGGTCAACTAGACTCAAAACATTAGCTTGCTCTCTCTCCACAGATATTGTCTGACCCATTGTGATTTCCAGGTCATATTGTGGCTGTACAGGACATTGGTTAGGCCACTGTTGGAATATTGTGTGCAATTCTGGTCTCCTTCCTATTGAAAAGATGTTGTGAAACTTGAAATAGTTCAGAAATGATTGACAAGGATGTTGCCAGGGTTGGAGGATTTGAGCTATAGGGAGTTGTTGAACAGGCTGGGGCTGTTTTCCCTGGAATGTTGGAGGCTGAGGAGTGACCTTACAGAGGTTTACAACATCATGAGAGGCATGGATAGGATAAATAGACAAAGTCTTTTCCCTGGGGTGGGGGAGTCCAGAACTAGAGAGCATTGGTTTAGGGTGAGAGGGGAAAGATATAAAAGAGACCTAAGAGGGTGATGTATGTATGGAATGAGCTGCCAGAGGAAGTGGTGGAGGCCGGTACAATTGCAACATTTAAAAGGCATCTGGATGGGTATATGAATAGGAAGGGTTTGGAGGGAAATGGACTAGATTGGGTTGGGATACCTGGCCTACATGGACGGGTTGGACCGAAGGGTCTGTTTCTGTGCTATACATCGTGATAACTCTATGACTCTGCCTTTTACATCTGACACTGTTTCACATTCCTTTTTTGAGCTGTCTTACTCATATTTTGCCTTCCTTCTTCTTTTCCACCCTTGGTGGAGATTATAACCTGTCTTCCAGAATCTACTCAGGCCACCTTCTCAGTGGACAATAGCGACCCATGGTCTTTACCTGTTGTTTTTGTTTTTACTTTCTCATTGGCTCCAGCCAGATTTCATTCACGCTTCTCCAGCGATCTCGTTTCTCCCTTCCAGTAACAGCTGCTGACCTTTCCATAGATCCTGCCCTTGCTCCTTTCAGGACTGAAGCGAAGGATTTGTTCTATGCCTTCAGCATTGCCTTCAGACTTGATGATACTTACAAGAGAGCATAATCTCAGAATAAGGGACTGCGCATTTAAGATGGCGACGTGGAGGAATTTCTTCTCTCAGAGGGTAGGGAGCCTGTGGAATTCTTTACAGCTGGGTCGGTTAGTATATTCAAAGCTGGGTAAGGCATGTTTTCATTAGGAAGGGGATCAGGGGTTTGAGAGGAAAGACAGGAAGGTGAAGTTAAGGATTAGCAGATCAGCTGTGATCTCATTGAATGGCAGACTTGATGAGCTGAAAATGTGTTGCTTGAAAAGCACAGCAGGTCAGGCAGCATCCAAGGAGTAGGAGAATCGACATTTCGGACATGAGCCCTTCTTCAGGAAAGACTTGATGGGCTGAATGGTCTACTTCTGCTCCTAGGTTTTAAGGTCTTAAGACCCACACATCCTCCATTTCCACCACAATCTTCTCCCTAATGTACTTCAGCCCAACCCAATTAATTTCACGTGAGACATTTTCCCCAAATAATCCTCTGTGCTGCAGACAGGGGAATGGAACAGAATATTGATTCAGCGTCCATCTGCATCACCTCCTGCACCCAACGTTCAGGCATTCCAGCTGTTCTATCTTCAACTCTGCCTGAACGTGGTGATGGTGTGCTGGAAGCAGAGGCCTGTTTGCTGTCTGGGGGCTTTCTGATCGATAGTCGCTTCCTGTTTGGTTTCACCTTAGTGTGTAAATTGACCAGGTCACATGAACAGTCTGGTCAGACTTATCGACCCCATGTTTTCGTTAGGAGATCAGCCTGATAGAAATTCAAGTTCATTCTCTGCTGTTTTCTGAAGTGGCCTTTGGCATCCTTCCAAAATCAAAACAAAGCATCAACACTGAACAGGACCAGGCCATTCGGCCCCTTTGGAGCTTGTTGCAGTGAATGAGATGACAGCTGAACCTCACCCCAGCTCCATCCACCTGCCACCACATTCTATAATACCCTTTGACCATCAAAACTCGCATGGTCACAGCTTTCAAACAACAACCTGAGATCTTGTGGTCACTTTGGTAATTGTAACATCAGCCAGGTAACCTTATAAAATATGATTTGGTCTGTTAATCTGGTCCATTCAGGGATCCCCGGCTAACAGATTTAAGCAGAAGGGTCAGGGGTTCTGCTCACTTTGAGAGCTGGGTCTGAGGGAGCTGGGCCAGTGTATGCAAGGACTCTCGATGTGTAAGTAAAGGGGGACTTGGTGACGGGATATCGTTCTGTGTGGGGTTATTTCAGTGACATTTATACCAATATTAATGGAAAGATCGATTCCCTAAATTGTTTCTGAGCTAGGCTTTGATGTTAAGGTTCTGTGTTAACCCATCAATTCCTTTCAAATGCCTTAAAATCTTAATCAAAATGCTAGCTGATCTCCCAAATGTATGTGCTCTCTCCTCAGTAGCTAGGATTAATGCAGCCACATGAGCGTACAAATTAACAGCAGGAATGCACCATCTGACCCCTTGACTGTGCTCCACCATATCATTAGTTCTGCTCTGTTTGTGTCTAATTTCAACATTCCCTTCTAAACCCAATTATCTTTGATGTCCCTGTCCCACAAAAATCTACTTACTCCTGCCTTTTCGATATACAAAGACCCCCAGCACTGTCCACTTTCTGAGGCAGAGAATTCGAAGATCACACAAGGACAGAGAGAAAAAAAAAAATCTCCCTTTCCTCAAAGAACAGAGTCCAGTAACATTCGGCTGAATCTGCACCAGAGAGTTTCCAAGGCCACCATAATCTGGCCTGTCGAGTCACCACAGTTCCAGAGGGGCCTGGGGCTGCTATCCCATGACACAGAGAGAGGACTGGTTGTGGTTTAACCTGAGGGTCACCATGGCTTAGGCAAGAGGGGACATTGAGAAGGAGATTATTCACAATAACTTCAGCCAGTGCAGGAATTGAACCCACACTATTGGCGTCATGCTGCAATAAAAGCCAGCCATCCAGCCAACTGAGCTAAACAACCAACAAAAGCTGTACTCATGGCTCAACTAAGGGCCAGATGCTTTTATGCACAAGTCTGGGTGATGACTGTGGCCACTCTGGAAGATTCTGTCCCCATCCCAAGCTCATTTTTGTCTTCCCTGCAGATAAATGATTGGTAACTGATGAAAGCAGGAGATCGCTATGACCTGCGCTCCGCTGAGCTGAGACTATTACAGACCAGGAGCCAGCTCTGGGACTGAGTGACTTACACTTCTCAACATGTACAAAGGGGGAGAGCACATTCACCAGGCTTCAAGCCAATGCTCGCAGCTTTGTTTATTGCTGATCAAACACGTTCCTGCCTTTGCTGGAGATCAGCTGCTGCACGCCTCCAAGGATCATGGTTGCAATTTACTACAGAAAAACAGCCAATCCAGCAGCTGCTCAGAGCACTGCGTGGCAGCAATAGAACACCCCACTCACTCTGTGACAGTACATTAAATATCAGTGAGGGCAATTAGTACAAGAGGATGGCACAGTGGCTCAGTGGTTAGCAATGTTGCCTCACAGCACCAGGCTCC